>NW_018108286.1:114081-132968 GCF_000183805.2 Loa loa | reverse complement strand
AAATTTGTTTTGTTAAATTTATGCAAATTGAGATAAAGTTAAATTTTATGAAAGATAAATTTAATAAAGGTTGAAATAAAATAGCTTGGAAGTTTATTGAACTTTTGCTTTCAGTGTATATCATGTTGATAAATTAAATGGCGCAAAAGTCCAGATTTTCTCATTTTTCCTTTTTTTTTATTTCTGCAATTGTATCAACATGCAATACTGATCGATTTTATCGATTTTTTCTGAGGTAGAAATCAAAAAAAAAGCAATTATTTTCAAACAATTAATTCAATGTATATTATTATGACAGTACAAATGGTTTACCTTTGTGATTTACCTGTCGTAAAGTTTCATCTCTTTCAAACTAATAAGTTATTATTATTGTTAATCATTTCTAACTTTTTCCTATCAATCTTTTAACATTTTATTATAAAAACGAAGGTTTGTTCTTTTCTTGATCACATTGTAGATTGTTGAACAAATATAATTTAATTAAATTTCGTGTAATATTTCGAAAGAAAGTTTAGGGCAATTTAAATTTTATTTGAATTTAATCCGGCAAGAGAATTGATGAAACTGATAATGATTTCATGCAGCATTCAACCAAACTAATTAAGCGATATCTAAAATTTAAATAGATCCCATTTACAAACTTTGTATAAATTAAATTAAATCGATATATTTTCATTTCAATTCATTTTATACTATTTAATGATACAGAACACATTTTGATCATTATTTATCATCAAGATTATTTTTACCTAAATGATAATACAATCAATTGAGGAAGGAAAAAAAAACATTCATTTTACATATCATATCTGTCGCTGATACGATTGATCCAATGTATGGTAAGGTTAATAATCAAAACAATATACAACATATGTCGAAAAATTACGACATATGTAACGATGCATGATTTACGACATATCATACGATTTGCGAGAGGGCGATTCATGAATGCCCGAAATGTGGAAAAATTTCCATCATTATATGATTTGCAAGAGAACGATATACGGATGTCCGGAATGCGGAAAAATTTTTCACCATTATATGATTTGTAAAAGGATGATGCATGAATATCCGGAATGCGGAAAAAATTTTCACCATTATATGATTTGTAAGAGGATGATGCATGAATACCTGGAATGCGGAAAATTTTCCACCATCATATGATTTGAAATATCTCATATATGCTATCTCATGACAATGACAAACTATACAATTATTAGAAATATAAAAATTT
Source organism: Loa loa (assembly GCF_000183805.2). Lineage (NCBI taxonomy): Eukaryota > Metazoa > Nematoda > Chromadorea > Rhabditida > Onchocercidae > Loa > Loa loa. The sequence goes on along the minus strand of NW_018108286.1, from coordinate 131,734 downwards.
TTCAATAATAAAATTTGAAGAATGCTAAAATTTGAAGTTTTTATAAGTGAAAACTTCATATCGGCAAGAAATTAAAATCAATTTAAAATCAATGATATATGAAAAAAAGAAAAAATATTTCCCACATTTTACAAACATTTGAAATACTGTATATATGTTAACTTATATTGATGACATACCACATTACATAGCTTTCAAAATTGTAAGGAAAATTTTCACAGTCATATGATAAATTAATTAAAATTAAAATTTCATTTGCGAATTCATATATTAATTGAAAAGTCATATCATTGCGGGTTATGAAGGGGAGGAAAAAAAAACTTTTTACATTTGAGAGTGGATGATAACGCAAGAGAAGTTCCTTCATCTACAGTATAAATTTCAGATTAAAAAAAAAAAAGCAAAACAGCTAGGTATGTTTGTTATTTCATTATTTGAGGAAAATATTTAGCTAATTAATTAATGCTTAGTTTGAAATTTTTATTCAATTTCTCATCCTACTTGAATCATTTTTTAATTGTTACTTGTTATTAAAATGTTATCCTATGAGCTTATATTATTCTCGTCTATTTATTTTATCACAGTTTTCCTTTTTTTTTTTTTCAAATCTTTGTCCTGTTAGGTTTTTAATTATTTATTGAATTTGTATGAGAAGAATTGTTCCCATCATTATCATCATCATCATCGCCAGCATCATCAACAGCATTAACAACACCATCATCAAATCACTTTATTCAATTAATAAATTCAAATTTAATCAAATATTGAGAAACTTCGTTTAAAAGCATTGATGCTCGATTTATGAAGCAAAAAAAAAAAAAGAACGGAAAATTGAAAAAGTCAGAATGACATATAGTTCGAATCATTTTGAATTTTTCCGTTACATCAAACAACATCATCGATTACTTTGAATTATGAATGAATGATTTGCGGAAAGTTGTCTTAACTATTGAAAATATTAAAATTCATTAATTAATTCTTACAAGCTTTCATCCTTTCTTTTTTCCCTCTCAACTACGACAATACGATAAAATGATCCAATCAATTTATTGATTAATTCTTATATCGTAGTTTTAAAATTTCATTATACTTGTACTGGACAAAAAGTTGAAAAAGTCGATTCCATACTTTCATTTCTTCATACTTTTTTCAATGGTATTATTCATGATACAAAGAATTGCATAAGAAAAGCTTGTCACTTGGTCATATATGTCAAAGGACAACAAAAGTAAGAAATTGAAATGACACGAATGTTTACCTGTTATCTGTTATATGTGAATATTGCACTTTGTCTTTAATTACTTTTTTTTTTCAGAAAATGTCAATTAATTGCTTACATCTTTTTATTCGAAACTTTTAGATCACTGGACAGCGCTGTAAATTGATCAGAAAAATCAATAAATTGATCAAAATTTTCTAGTAAGGGAAAAAGGTATTGTAAGTGCACTGTCGTCTGATCTCCAGAAGACGATCTATTCCCTCTTCTAGAAACTGATCAGAAAAATCAATAAATTGATCAAAATTTTCTAGTAAAGGAAAAAGGTATTGTAAGTGGAGACTATCGTCTAAGCTCCAGAAGATAATCTATTTCCTATTTACGATGATATGCAAAATTTCGACATATTCTAAGTTTTATTCAAAGCAATGAAATGCTACTGTAAAAATAAACCATTCTAATTGATAAAATTAGATGTGATAAAAATGGAAGGGAAAATATGAGAAAAAAAAGGAAGTAACTGTTATGTAATTGACCTATGAATATAGTTAAGTTCATAATATGCCTATATTCATATAGGCTATAATTTATCTTTAACTTTTTTTCGCATCTTTAAATATGCATAATATCATTCAAAATCCATAAAATTCCAAATATGCATAAAATCTGTACTTCCTTATATTTGCAAAATGTATATGCATGTATGCATGCATGCGAAATTAATCACTTACATGCATATATGCGTAGCATAACAACAAAAATAGAAAGAATCAACAAACACAACCAGAAGTAGAATGAATAAAAATTTGAATGGAAAAAAAAGAAAAGCAGAAAGAGTAACGTGCATGGGAATTAAAAATAAAACAAAAACAAAAACGAATGTTTACTACTTTGATATTAGAAATCATCAAATTTCTACTTCTATTTGTTATAGATCTGATGATTATTTTCATCTTAATATATGAATCAAATAGTATACCACAGAATAAAAGAATAAAGAATGGTATGTTGATTTCAAACTTAACAAGTAATACTGTAGAAGTAGTATATTTTCACAAAAAAAAAACACTTTAATAATTTCAAAAGGAAAAAATAAAAATAAATTAAAAGTTGCAACAAATAAACTCCTATTAATGGAGAAAGTGATACGTGGAGGAGTAGTTTGTGCAGAATGTCTTTGCTTATTCCCAATTCAAACAATTGTAACAGAAGAAAAAAGGAAAAAAGAAAGGAACACATTCATAGGGATAGATAAAACTTTCCTTTTACCGTACAGAATTGTTTTTGTTCTTGAAATTTGGGTCAATAATGCATAAAGTGAAGTTATTTTGCATAAATGATTCTATCTTAACTAAAAAAGAAATGAAAAGAAATCTCCCAAAACAATTTCAACTAGTAGAACAATCAAGCAACACAATAACAACAATCTATAAAAACATCAACGAAGACAGAATGCTGAATTTCAAATGAAAGAAAAAAGTTTTGTTTAAATATATACCTGAAAAGATTTACAGAAAAGTAGGAATTATAAAAATACGTAAGTGATTTATTTGGAAAACGCAATTAATCATAAATATATGAATAATTCATCAGACCTAACCAGACCTTATCACCCTAGCAGTGGAATCATGAATACATCTCTTAAACACTCCATCATTTGTCCATTTTGTGCGCTAATTTTAACATCTCTCTCCCTTATTAAAAATTTAAAAAATTGAGAAAATATTGTCTAAAAAAAAGCAGAAAATGTTTTCAATGTTAAATGTTAACTCTGCCTTTACTCAGTTTGCTCAGTTTTTCATCAGTCTAATTTTTTTGACCATAAAGAAAGAAAGAGAAAGAGAGAGAGAGAGAGAGAGAGGAAGGAAAGAAACAAAGTTTCCGTTTCCTTGTTTCAAATTACCCGAAACTTCTTTGTCCACATCCAACCAATGCTAAATGAATTTTTCCACTTTCGGCTACCAACAGTTTTCAAGTTCATCATCAACAGCGATTGCATCGAATTGTTAAAATTGTCCAACAACTTTTATCTGTAATTTCGTTTTACACGGTCAAGCTAACGATGCAAAAATTAGTTAACTTTTGCGTTCAACATAAAATTCAATCAGTATCAATTTGTGGAAAATCTAACATTCTAACTGATATGCCAAATGTTAATTTCAATTTGACTGCTTTGAACAAATGAATAGCTATGAATAACAGATGAAAAAATGAATGAAACAAATGAAACAAATGAGTAATAAATGAATAGTAATTCTTGTTTTAGGACAGTTTATCTTGTATGAAACAAAAAAATTGGCTTAAATTTGTAAAACGAGGAAGAATCTAACAAAAATCTGTCGCCTGTATGACATTCAAAAAATGTCTCATATTCTCCAATTAGGTACCCTTCAACTGCTCATTAATGCAGCATCGAATATTTCATTTCTTTTTTCCGACTTTAAATTATTATAATTGACTTGCTATCTGCAAAAGCTTATCGTCGAAATGCATGAATTTGAGTACTTCCTCTTCCATCTTTACCTTCATTTTCAATTCAGAACATTACCAATGTATACATTCTCCTCATTTTCCATTACTTATAAGATTTAATAATAAGCACTGTTAGAAGTTAGCTGAAAATGAAGAAAAACAGAAAGGGAAGTAGGAATAGCAATATACATGCATATAAACAAATGAACAAAAACAAACACACGTACAGATAGCAGCAAACAAATATTCATATGTCATATGTTAGTGCTTATTACATTTGTAACTGGTAGGCACATGCAATGTTCGTCGTGTAATAATTGGGTAGTAGAACGAGAGAATAGATAGAACCTTTTTTAAAACTCTGGTAAAAAAAGCAAAGATAAAGCCGTAAAGTAAAATGACCGGAATGTAATAATGTCCAAAAAGGCTAACTTTGTGCTCTCTTGTACACGTGCTAAATCCATTTGCATATGGCAGAAAAAGATATATTGAAGTGAAACCAAGATATAATGTATGCGCTATTTGATTGTAGCAGATTTATTCGTTTGGGAACCGTCAGTTAATGGTTTATATAGTGTTTTATCAATTCATCATAACTCTTCCTTACCACTCTTGTATGATTTCCCTTTTTAAACATTATATATATATATATATATATACATGTATATTGGCCTTGAAGTTATATTAGAATCAAACTTTTAACCAAAACGGACGCAGAATGGTATTTAATCACAGTTTATGGAAGCAAAGCAATCAAGGAAATCGTATAGTAGGAATCATCCGGTTAAAGAACACGAATATCGAGCATGCATACATTACCAAACCTAAAAATTCGGTAAGAATAAATAAAAAAAGAAAAAGGAAAGCATTTATGAAAAGCGGAAAGATTAAAATTAAAAGTGAAAATAAGAGTTGACATATACCAAAACATTAAAAGTTAACATCTAAAAAGAAAAAAAATGAAGGACAAACTTTTCCGCCAAATTCACCATAACTTCCCCTTACCACTTTTGTATGATTTCCTTTCTAAATATGATTAGCACCGCCAAAATCATATGCATTTTCACTTTTCACAGTTGGTTCGGCTCCGCCATTACCATATTTTTGCGACCCATTTATTATTTCACAAAGTTTGGATGCTTGAGAAATAAGCTCCAACTTTCGTTTATGCTCATTTTCTAGTCGCTTTTTGAGTTGCTGCAACGTGAAAGTGATTGGTAAAAAGAAGCTAGAAGGCTTACAAACACACATTCCACCATAAAAATAGTCCATCCATTGGAAGAATCACTAAAATTACCATTTCAGTGTCAGGAACTGGATTAGAAGGACGGTTTGAGGTATCCCCGAAGTCATATTTTATTATGACTGCAAAAAAAACCATATCTTAATATCAAAAATGGCTATCATCGCCAATTATGCCGATAAAATATGTAATTCATTCCAGACTTTTTCAGTGAATGCACTATTGTTTTGTACATTATTACTTTATTAAAGCAAGCAAAAGGTTTTGAAGCATGCTGTAATTAATGAAAGCAATAAACAATAAAACAATAAAAATAGGAAAACGGAAAAAATGGGGAAAAAAATAAAGGACCAAACGTGCGATTAGTATTACACGGAAATCTTTTAAAATTAAGATAATATGTTGAGTAATGAAGCATGATTGAGTGCTTCATCACTCAGCACATTGTTCAATTCCTTCACTTTACCAAATTTCGGAAAAAAGATTTGAAAAAATATTTGAAAAGTGGAACAAACCTCGTTTACTTCATGTCGTAAGCATGAAATTTCACTAAGATATATTTTCTCCTTCGAAATGGCTTCTTGCTCGATTGTATCAATGTGAGAAGACTGCAAAAGTCGATGCAAAAGTCGACTGCAGGTTTTTTTTCTTTTTTTTTTTGAATACTACACATCTTAATGAACACGATAAATTAAAAATTTACTTGAAAATCAGGTAATGCCTTCCTAGTCTCTTATTAAAAATCAACGAGCTACTTATAGCATCGCTAATTACATTCCGATGTTCGCAATGAAAACTCACAAGACTAGCAAGTGCTGCTCGATACCTTCGATTACTTGCCTCCAGCTCTGCAACTTTCGTCAAATCCACCTTATTTCCGCTCTCATCGTCTTCATTCTTATTGAACTGCTTAAATGCATCATATAAGTGAATTTATTTTCTCCATAAACAGACCAAAAAACTTTCAATAGCCTAACATCCAACGATAAATTGCAACCAATGATTAATATCTGAGCTAACAGGATTAGTCTATCTACTTAACCACTGGCCAGCAAGCAATAATAGTACGTCTCTCAAGTCTTCTGCAATTCAAACTATTTGACCAATAAAATCACAAATCTCTGAAAAATCATCGTTAATTCCCCCAACCTGCACATTTTCGCTCTTCTGTACCACATTTTCGACATTCTTTAACCATTTGCAGAACTGATCCATATCATAAATATTCGATAGATTCGGCAATTTTATATTCGGCGGTGCAATTGCACACAGCGTCTCGAATACCTTGCAACAATACTGTTGAAGCTCTACCTCATACTTTTTCTGCAAAAAAAATATTTTACGTCAATCAACTCAAACTATGTGATGAAATAAAACCATAAATTTCCGGAGTAATTTCGTATGATTTTCAGGAATTCCACTGACTCTTCAAAGTTTCGAAGTCTTGTTCCTCTCCCATCTTTCCCGCGGTTTATAATCAAATCAGAACTACTTCATTAGCTCGAAATTCACCTTCAGTTCTTCCAAGTGCTTCTTGAAAATGGCTTCCTGTTGCTGCGAAATTTCTACAACCTTATAATTTGCCTTACGTAACTCCTGCAAAAGATGTTATATTACTCGATAAGAATTCTAAATTAATTTGCATGGAAGAAACTCTCCACTATGTCAAATGCATTTTTTCAAAATACTAATGGGGTAAATTATGTCCCATTGGAAGTGTAACCCCGACAAATCTATCTTGGGACAACTGAATCAAACAGGGCTTAACCCAAATGTAATGCATAATTTGATTACTATATTTCCTCCTGCATTTGTTTCCTTTCATTTTAAAATATTTTTTTTGTGAAAATATTTTTTCTCTTCCCATGTATTTGCTGGGTTGAATCAGTTTTCAGCAGTGGTTCCTGTAGTACATCAAACAAGGAGGAAGAAAGGTTACAATACAGTTACCTTTCTAGGCAGCTGTATGTAGGTAGTACATAATAGAAGGTAGTTCAGAACATGAAATATAGCTCGATATGTCGAATTTATCTATAGAATCGTGTTGACGTGATTACTGAATTTCAATCACTAACCTCATTTTGCCTTTTCAGTCTGGTGACCTCTAAATTAACATTATTACCGCAAACTACATCATCTTTTGCAGCCGACTGGACTCTGTGCTTCATCATCTGTAAACGAAGAAATTCGCAGTAAGCGTACTATGTTGCTTGAGAAAGTTTAGAAATGGACTTGTGTCTAATTGATGAAATTTTAAAAATCGAATTTTTTAAAATATGAGCCTTAACCTGAAGCAGTTTATCGGTATCTACAGAAAACAATTCTTATCCTTTTCTTTTTACCTAAATTCTAAATGGAAGAAAAAGAAAAAAGGAAAGGGAATACAGATATATTTATTGATATATTCTTAATAAGGATAAAGGATAAAAGAACAGTTATCCTCCTAGATCCTCCTAGAACACGTTGCAGTTATGGATGTCAATCTAAACAGATCATAAGAAGTGCACAAACTATATCGGACAATATATTTAATACTTTTGCTGTAAGTTAGAGGAGATGTTGCTCATCTTATTAACAGTTAATTGTCTCAAGCATTGTTCAGATTTTACGGATAAAAAGTAGAAAAGAAATTAGACCCAACTTTCCTCGTAGGTACTAACACATGATATTACTGCATAAATGCCTTTTGGAGCAATTGTACCATGACGACCCAGAAATACAAGTCAAAAAGAAAAACGAAAACAGGAAAATAGAGAGCACCTCAGTTTCATTTAAATGAGAAACGATTTCAACGATAAAAACCATATTACATATTTCAGTACCAAAAACTACCTATTTTGAAATAAAAATGTAGTGAAAAAATAGAGATATCTGCAAAGAATAATGAAGTAAAACAAGAGCTATGTCAATATTTCATCAACTCATTCTTAGATATCAAGTTTTGGCGATTGAAGAAAATGTATGCAAAGAAATAAAAGAATTCTGCTGAAATGATCTATTGCATTGAATTATTGATTTGCGCATCCTATGGGTTCCTCGATCTATTTCATATAGATGTTCTGATCAAAGTAGATTATTTCTCCAACTTTACCTTAATTCATAAAATTCTCGACATCGTTATTAAAATGTTTCTTGTTGTGCACTTTAGGATTAACGAGAATAGATTTACAAAAATGTGAAAAAAAAATCGAAACTACTTACTTTTTCATTCACGTCTGTGCCATTATTATCAGGAGAAGGCACCATCGTTTTTCTGTAAAACATTTCCACTTATAGCATAATGAGAATGAATTCAAATTATAATAGAAAAAATGGATTCGAACATTCTAATCTTGCCCATATTAAGTGAAATACCAGATAATATAATCAACTGTACATTCCTATATAAATATGTGAACCTTGTTCGAATAAGTACTCCCACCTGAAATCACAATGCTAAAAAAATAGAAAATATTTGGGGATTAATCACCCAAAGAAGCAATGTAATCACTTTTCTCATGCAATGATTCTAAACCTAAATCACTCACCTAAGGTCTCTAATAAATTATTCAGTTTGAAATCAACAATTTGAGTCAACCCTGCTGACTCAAAAAAATTTTTCCTAACCTTTTTATTTCAATTTCCTTATATTTTGCAACTTCCTCTTCCAAAGAGACAATACGGTTCAATTTTTTGTCGTACTCAATCTTAAATTCGTTTAATTCTTTACGGCATTTTGCAACTTCAACTGCTTCCTTAGAAATGCTGAAAAAGATGGCGATTAAGATACAACAATTTTCAATCCTTTGAAGTTTCACGGTAGCTAATTATAAAACACTATGGTATCTTATTTTTAACAAGCTAATCTAATGGGTACTCCGGTAACTAGTGATATCTTAAATGGAAGGAGAAATTGCTTCCTCATAGACATCTGCTTAGAAAACATAGTTGTTGACATCTTAAATGAAAGGAGAAATTACTGACTCGACAGACATTTGCTTAACATACTTTTCCTTCTCTTCCTGGACACATTCTAGTTGATTTTTTAGCTTGGCAACATCCTGAAAAAAGAGATGCCATATTCTGGAATTACATATTCCGAAATGTAAATTCAGCTGATACTTATGATCTTTCGCATAGTATTTTCACGATGAAACAGTACAGGCGGAAGAATAATCATATTAAATCAGAAAATTCGAGGATATCAAAACTACCTTATCATGCGCTTCCATAATATCAACAAGCTGTTTTCGATATTTTTCAACTTCCTTCGTTAACTCACTACAATTTGCATCACTTGTTGCACTTGTGTTCTGCAGCACTTTCAGTTGCTCGCTTAACTGTAATAATGTCATCAAAATTATGCTTAACCAAGGAAGAAGGAGTCGATAAGGGTAGATCACAGTTTGAGCACTGCTGTTGAATAATTTGCTCATGGCATTTACGAATACATGTAACATGCACATTCTGGTTGATGAAAAAAGCATGCACTATGGGGAACATCAGATTATCACTGGTTAATTACAAAAACTAAAATTTTACTAATCGGTTGAGCAAAACTTTACATAAAATGAACACAAGTAACAAAAGTAATCAGCTCTTTTACCTCAGCGTTCGCAGTTTCCATTTCGGTCAATTTTTTGCTGTATACAGCACAATCATTCAAATACCTCACGCGTTCTCGATTGGCATCCATAAGTTGTGCATTTAAAATATGAATTTGCTCGCAATGCTAGAATATGGAAAAGCTAATATTCTTTCAAACATTATTTACAACGCAAAAGCGTCACCATATGTTTTCTCCTAATAGTCTAGCCTTTCGAATTTTTCCATACCTTCTCTTATCCTTTTATTTCTACCAGATTCTTTTATAATATTAACGGGATATTTCAGACTTTGCCACTTACTCTAAATTGGTGGGATTAATTGGAGTCCTAAAAACTAAACATCGAAAAAGGAGAGAAAACAAGTTTTTGGTAAAAAAAAGCATTCAAAGGTGGACAAATATTAAAAAAAAATTTCAATTACCAATATCGTAATAGAAATGATCACGAAATTCACCTTTTCTCGTTCCTGAACCGCTGTTTCGGCATTCCCTCTATGTTGCAACATTTCGTCCCGAATCTCGGAAGTCACTACGCTTAACTCTTCTGCCACTTTCATCGTGTTTTGCAGTTTCTTCTCCAGCGTATCACGTTCTGCTTTCTGAATAAGAGACGAATAAAATATGAAAATATTTCTGTTCGAATCGCCCCTTATTATTGTTACCTTTAAGTGATAAGAAATTCGACAATAAAAATGTATATCAAGCATATTAAGAAATTAACATGCAAGATATCCTATAATTATCAGTTCGAAAATTCAATTTTTGCTTCATTTAATCTTCGGTTTGATTCTAACTTTCTGTTGTGATATAATTCATAGCAATCCAAATAACTTTACCGCATTGCCTTCCACCTCTTGTAAACGTTTCTCGAGTAAAGCGTTCGTTTTGCTCAAATGTTCTATCTGACAATCTTGATTCTAGAAAAAACAGAGGAAACTGTTTACAATCAATTTAAGCAAAAATATCAAAATCTAGCCAATAACAAACCGGAACAGAATACTAGCTGTGATGGGAAAGTGGCAAAAGATCAAGAAGAATCGAATAAAAAAAATAATTATTTCCTAAAATCTTCTGAATACAGAAAGCCCATGAACCAAAACTGGATTAACTACTATTTCCAGATTTAAGAGAACGTTGATATATCACTGAACTACAAGAATAATAACGAAACCAACAGCGGAACAATGACAGAATTTGAACCGTCATTTATCTCGTTATATTGTCGTACTTTCCATTTGACGCTTTCCTCATTTGGATCATATGTAAAATAGCTCTAAAATACATGCATCAACCCTACCTGTAACTCCTTCCTTATTTGCTGCAGTGCTTGTAATCGTTGATTTAACTCCAGTTCCTGCTGCGAACAACGATTTTTGCTCGACGTTAATTCCTGAAAATAAAGATAACCTATTTAGTACATTCACAACCATTATTACATAGCTTTTGTACAAAGTACACTCTTTCAGCTAAAATGTACCAAATAGCAACTGTCGCAAGTAAAAAACATCCTGTTTGAGAACTGAAATATTATAGCTGTGTATCACTGCTCAACTAAACGCACTACTCTGAAAGAGAAATTGTGACACTTATTCTCATTTTCGGTTAATATCTACTTTCAACCCAGTTATGTATATCCTACGACAAAATATCTAATCATTAAGACTTATTCATAAGAACTCCCATTCAACCAAATGAACAATTGAAAAAATAAAAGAGTGGACAAATGGTTTTCTTGTAGTCGAACAAATAAACAGAATTAGAATCGAAATTCAAAAAGAATTAAAACATACAGCTTTCAGTCGGTCAATTTGTTGCTGATAAGGTTTGGTATCAATGGGTGGTGGCGCCGAGTGTATAACAGATTGCGCCTTTTTCATTTCTTCCCTGAGTGCACCAAATTCTCCTTGCAACTGAGAGAAAGATGAAAGCGAAATTTACAGACTCGTTTTATTTATGCAATATTCATTGATGAAGAAAAAAGTAACATCCAAATTTTCAGCCTAACAATATTCGAGGCCTTGGAACGCATTTCACATCAGTACATCAAAATTAAATTATGCATCATTAAATGATGAACACCCTGCCTCTTGGAAAACGTGGATAAGATAAAAAGCTGTACCTGATCGTATTTTCGCTGTAAGTACGACTTCTCCTGCGCATTATTACTCAATTGAGCGCACACTGTTTGCTCAAACATTTTGTACTTCCTCTTTTCTTCAGCTAACGTTTTCCTAGCAAAAAAGAAAACTGTGACATATACTCTCACCTTTAGCCAATACTCAAGATGATGGTTAGCCAATTATCAACTAACCATTCGATAAATGAAAAACTGAATGAATAAGGAGAATTTTTAGTTTCCTAGCCTTCACTGATTGGAAAATCAATGGGCAATTATTTAGTAAACGGGAAATTTGGAATTAAGAAATAGCTACTAATATCATTATGATTACTACCGATTGGAAAATTACTATCCTAAGAGGTCGTCCTACCAACATATAATTTCATAGATAACGAGATCATTCTATAGAATAGAATAGATAGAACAGAACGAGATTTCTACAAATATTATATAGAATATATAGAAACTATTTCATGTAATAGAATTATATAGAACAGAATAATTTTATTTAATTATTCTAAGCACTAACTGAAGCATAGCAATTTCTGAATCCTTCTGTTCGGCTGTGGTGAGTTTATTGGTGCAATATAAGACGAGACGATCTTTGTCAGCAATTTGTTTCCTCATCAGAGCAATTTCACCATCTAATTTGGCTCTCTGAAATCCAAAACATTAAAGAAAAATTTAATTACATTAATAAATCGGGCAATAAAACCCTAATTGTTCAATACAATCGAGTTTATTTAATGAAGGTGATTGTTAACTACCACTAGTGCTACGCAGTTTCAGTAACCGATAACCAACACTGTCACTGAAACTCACGTCGTGTTAGCAAAAAAAAAAAAGCAAACTAGTCAAGTAACCTGCGTATTCACATTGTTGATATAATTCGTGAGGAATGTGACATACTCTGGCTCAAGCTCTGCGATAGCATTCAAACGTGCTTGAAGTTTGTTCGCATTGATATCTTTTAATGGGTTTGCTGGAAAAAAAAGGAAATCCCAATGTCCTGTTTACAAGTTATCATAAATTAGGAATATGAAGAGGTGATATCAGGAATTTCATGCACAGTGAATTACCATTCAACCCTTTTTGACTGTTAGAAATATTAACAATATCACTACAATGAATCTTTCGCTAACGTTTTTTTGATTTCGGTTTTTCCAGCTTTTCCTGCTCACTTTCGAGAGGTGGTATAACGTCCATAGCTGGGACTATTTCTTCCGTCACCCTGACTTCTCCCTTCGTGATTTCCCGTAAATATTCTTTATTTCGTCGCACACGATTTTTTTTCTTCCCTTTTCGTTCGCCAACTTTAAATTTTTGTATTCAATTTATGAACTAAATTTTGATTTTGAATGAGAAAAACTTCTTATGGATAAAAAATTAGTTCCGAAGATATTGTTCCTTACTTCATAAAATATGTAGATAAACGGAAAATGATAAAGATCAGCAGATAGCAGTTAATTTTCGAAAATCGATTTACTTATAGACGACACATCACTTCGCAAAATCACAATTATTAATACTAAACGCTAAGCAATTTTATTGCAAAAAATAATAATGTTGAAGGATCATATAATTAGACGTGCATAAGGTATTATGAAAGATTTTAAGAAACACTAACCATCACTTCCCTTATTTTCATCGTGAAGAATCCTTGCAGAAGGTACCACCTCCGGCTCATCATTCAGCTTCTCGGCAACAACTCGCTGCCCTGATAAACCTTCCATGTTTTTGGCAACAGCAACTTTCTCATCTTTCGCCGATTCTGTATGTTGCATGATTTCTGGAAATAATTTTATAAGTAAAAATATTAGGAAAAAATGTTGAATGGTATAACAATTCTTTCAAAAAAGTTTATGGGCGGCCGACTCCAAAAATGTAGTTGAGTCATGCTAACTAACAGTTTGTGAACAGCAATCGGACAACTGTATTCAAATAGCTTTCCTGTGAGAATTATGTTATAATGATGTAATGTCATAAAAGAACTCATAAAATCAACTGAAAGTAAAGATTTAAATTTCGAGTTCGACACTGTTATCAGCTTCAATAAATAGCAGAAATAAAAAATGAAAAATATGAAAAATAAACAGACCAGCCACCAGCTGTTTGCCCTTGAGTTTCTTATGATTCGGCTTTCCATCAACTTCACCATTATTCGTACCATTCCATCCTTCGGTTCCACAGTGACCATTCGTCGATAACGGAATATAATGTAAATCACCATTTGCAGGTTTCTGGAAATGAAGTCAGAAAAAAACTGCTTTTCCACTAAATTTTCCATAAAATTATATAGCGTTTGCACTGCGAGTTTAACATGATGTTCCCAAAATTTTCTGAACGCAAAGTCTTATTTCCAAATTTAAGTACCACAAAATAAAAACTTTTATGCGTTATTGAAACCCTATGCCGGACTAAATTCGAGGACACCGTAAAAAAATGAATAATGCCGAAAGAGAAATCTGACATCCGCAATGCAGCTCTCCTTGTATATGATAGCATTAAAATTATTATTACATGCGATACTTTCCTATTATATTAGTATCGTAAACCGCAGTAACATAAAGACCTACAAGACTCCACATAAGTTTGTAAATTGGAGAGATAAAGAATTGTACGAACTGTTGTTCATGTGCAAGTTATTAACCTGGAGCATTTATGCAAGACTTGTGGCATAGAATATTTTGTTAAGGGAAGTTTAATCTGACAAACGTTTTGCAGTATTTTAACCGCATGAATCACAGCGGAAAACAACATTACCTTTCCAATATAAAATAGCAGCAGACAATTTAGCCCACTTAATTACTTACTTCATTTCGATTCTGTTTTTCTTCTGCTCCTAAATCTCTTTTCTTATCACCATTCTTCCCTTTATTTTTGTTTTTTGCGCTTTTTGTCTTATTCGCACGATCTTCAGTGAGCAATCGTAGAGCATTTTCGCCATAAGCCTACAAAAAAAAAAAAAACAAAAAAAACAAGAAAAAAAGAACCAGAAAAAAAAATAGTGCAGAATCAACCAGTGATAATAAACGTACCATACACCACTACATCCTGAATACTTGTTCCTTTATCTTCAACAAAGCAAAACATCGCAAAAAATGCCCAAATCAATTTCCCTCTTATATTTCACAGATATCAATGCATCGGATAAAAACGAATAGATGCTAATAAAGATATACCTTTTCAAAATCGGTTTCCTTTGGATACATCTTAAAGACAATAATTGAAATTATAATAATCAAAACAGCAATTACAGCCACAAATCCGAGTGATGTCGGATCCATCCCCTAAAATAGCAGCTTGTAAATGTTATTACACACATCAACAGGAAATGATGCACGCCAAATTTTAAGAACCTATGACCATTTCTTTCATATTCGTTTAGTTCGCATACCAAAAAAAGGGATAAATCGATTAACTATATTTAGGCATGTTGACATTGAAATCATAATGCAAAATTTTCCGAGTATATTTTTATAGCAGTATGTTGCTACAAGAAGTGTGAAAATAAATTGCTACATTCCCATCATTCCCTACACATTCCCTGAGAATAATTTCACCATTTTAGATAAGCTATAAATTTCCACTCTTTCTAGCATCTTAATTGAACGAATAATAATAGAAGCAATTTATGCGAGAATAAATTAAGACGATTTTTAAGATCCTATGATAATGATAACCGTTCACTGCAAGGATGATTCTCGACCCTTTGAAGTTTCGCAAGAACTCTTCTAGCACAAGAAATCCTGATTTCAAATTTCACAAAAACTTTGAACTAACAATTGAAATCATCAAAACATAGAAAAAATAGAGGTAATCCTATCAATTGGCTCTAACTAATTTTATGGGAGAAAGATACGAAACTCCTGCATTGGATCTAAGGAAAAGTAAGAAATGCACTAATTCAAACCATGTCACTTATAACAGCCATACCGTGCAAATAAAAATTTGAAACTAAAATAAAAAGTGAAAGATAAACAGATTTTAAAAAAGTGATAGACCAGTAACTAAATCAAAGGTTAAAAAAATGTAGGCCTGTTACGAAAAAAAAGAAAAAAAATGCGGAGAAAACGCACTAGTTTCAACCAGATCAATATTTTAAAGCCAATAAGGTTGTATGGCATTTTTTAATTGATTGCGTTAGCAAATACTTTTGGATGAAAAGTATACTATGTAATTTGGAAAAAAGAGAGCAAAAAGAATGTTTAGTAATGGTAAATAAAAATTAGTAAAAAATAAAAAATGAAACAATTTTTTTGTAAAAAAATAAAAATGAAATATAATTCTTATTAGTAATAAGTACGAAATATAATTCCTATTAGTAATAAATAAAAATGTTTCAAATTTAAACTAAATAATTTGCAGAACAATTGAAAAAAGATAGAAGAGCTGCAAATGCAAGCATTATTCTAAAGAAGGAATATAAGTATTTCATTCAAACGAACAAAGTGCATTCAATTCCTTATGAAAGATCGATCACCAATTTTTCGCAATATTATATTTTCTTTTTTAATAAATATTTCAAATACATTTCGATTTTTTTTTTTTCAGGAAAAGATGAATGATTTTTTCCCCCTTAGACAATAATAATATTCGATATCCTCGATGCTATGTAAAATGAAATACAAATTTGCAACCTATAGAGTAGAAGCGGGATTATATTTTAGCAATTATATGCATACATCATACTTTTTCCATTTTGGATGCTTTAAACAGCTTGCTGCTATAATAAATAAAACAGATATCTTTTCAACAAAGAGAAATTGATATAGTTCGAAAAAAAAGAATATTATTTATCCTTTCTTCAACAGATATAGTCGCTGATTCGATGAATACAATTTGATCGCGGCGTAATGCTGAAAAAAACTTCACTGTAAATAGGGAAATTAATTGGATGTATTGGTAACAGTCAACTTCATATATCTACATGGATCAGTAGGTAGAAAAAAAAAAAAAAAAACTTTCCAACGATTCATTTAAAACAGGTCAGGGAGAAAAGGGAATCAGAACTGACATTTTGCACTTTCATTATAGAAATAATACATACATGTTAAAATTGTTCAACTTATAAAAAATAGTGGTAATATACGTGGCCAAATTAAACTCGTTATAGCAGGGCTAATTTATTGATAAGAATCAAAAAGCTATGACAAAGGTAGAAATCATATATGTGAGCTCGCAAAGTCTAACTAATGTTTTAATTTAGAAATAACTAAACTTCTGCAAAAAAAAAATACTAAATCCCAGAAATGCACTTCGTTCAGCAAGAAGATAAGGGGAACTCTGATAGATTTAGAGCACTTTCCATGATTTAATACAATGATGCACTAACAATAGATATGATGAGTGTTCACAACACAAATTTGTAAATTAGTTTTCGAAAAAATATTTTAAAAAAAAGCATTTGTTTTCTCCATATTTTCGACTTAATTCATCACGAAATATGAACAAACTATTTGGAAACATTAACTGGGAAGGTGAACCAGAAGCATAAGTACAAACGAAAAAGTCATAATAATAATACTGCAACGATATCGCAACTCCCATATGTTCAAGTTGTAATTTATTCCATTTACCGATTCACTACTCCTGAGATCACTGATAGATTTTGACTGATTAATAATGAACACCATGTGGTTGATTATTCATACTAGAATTTAGAATTAAAAAAAAAATACTGCAAACTGAGAACTTTTAAATTAATTATGCCAACGAAATGATATAAGTTCAAGTACTTGTATTAATCCCAATATTCTCATTTCAAATCTATCAGTAGCAACAGTTTTTTCCTTTTTTTTAACAGCAGATATTTCATCGCAAATGATTTTATATCATGAAGTAAATTAACACTGAACAATGATGGTAAGTGGTATGAGTTACGTTACATTACCTGTATCAAGTATGATACACGATTAATTGTATATGACAATTCCTTATCTGTTGAAGAATTGACAATTTTACAACATTATAATGGTGAATGATCAGTGCACCAATCCTACAGCTAATACAATAAAT
>NW_018108286.1:104936-113839 GCF_000183805.2 Loa loa | reverse complement strand
ACCATGTGGTTGATTATTCATACTAGAATTTAGAATTAAAAAAATCTGCAAACTGAGAACTTTTAAATTAATTATGCCAACGAAATGATATAAGTTCAAGTACTTGTATTAATCCCAATATTCTCATTTCAAATCTATCAGTAGCAACAGTTTTTTCCTTTTTTTTTTAACAGCAGATATTTCATCGCAAATGATTTTATATCATGAAGTAAATTAACACTGAACAATGATGGTAAGTGGTATGAGTTACGTTACATTACCTGTATCAAGTATGATACACGATTAATTGTATATGACAATTCCTTATCTGTTGAAGAATTGACAATTTTACAACATTATAATGGTGAATGATCAGTGCACCAATCCTACAGCTAATACAATAAATTAAAATATCGGAATTTGCTTAAAATCATATACTTTAAATAAAATTCCAATCGATTTAACGAACTAATCAATAGATAATGATACTACCATGTGGCATATCATGTCACTAACGAATAAAATGGAAACGATATGACAAGAATGCAATTTCAAAGAGATGTAAAAAAAATGTGATGTGAAAAGTCGAATCAAATTTTAGAATAGTAAAAATCGTTGAATAAAATTCCAAACTGAAATCATTCAAATTTCTCAAATCTCAAACGATTGTAATCAAGAACGCAAAAACCCAAAAAATTAAAATTTCGTTAATAAGCGTCCGATGCTTGATAGATTCGCAACAACCATATCGCTATTCATCCAACTGTCTGGCATTCTCTAACAAATGCAATATAACTTTTGTTGTTCTAACTGTCTCCAATACATTCTATTTTAATTTCGAACATTTGAAAGTAGCCTGAAATGAAAAATATAGGTGACTTGTGCAACCGGTACATATACATGACCTGAGTAGATGAATTCCGGTTTTTTGAGCAAGATTTTTGCCGGATTGTGATAGTAGTATTGTTGTGATTGTGAGAATTTCACTTATTACAATGACTAACTGTATCACGTACATTGTTGTGAACCGAATTCTGAAATTGTTTCACATTACCCCAGATCTTACGCACTCAGAATTGCATGACAAATTAGGATTGTTGCATAGTAAAATTTCACATGAGATATTGGATTTAATATGAGGTTACACTTTACACGTGGGCCGTAAGATTTAACGTTGGGATTACACGTGAGGCTCGAGACTCGGTGTTAGTGTTAAGCGTGAGCTGTAGAATTTAAAGTTGAGGTTATAGATGAGACTAAGATTTAACGCTGAGGTTATACTAAGCCGTAGAGTTTAACGTTGGAGTTACCGCGGGCCGTAGGATTTAAAATGAGGTTACACGTGAGCCGTAAGATTTAACGTGGGCGGTGGGATTTAACATCGAGGTTGCACATGAGCCTAAGACTTAGCGCCGGGGCTATACGTGAGCTATAGGACTTAATGTTGAGGTTATTGCGTGGTGTGGTTTTATTTTATCACTTTTTTCATCATATTTTATCACTTTGACTTTTTTAGGTGGTACTTACAGGTAAGTATAATTTCCAGAAATGGCTAAGAGTATTCGATCAAAATCAAAACGACGGGTACGTGCTATTAAGCGTGAACGACTAGCGCCACGCGTATTGAAGCGTTTGCAGGCAACTGTCTCAAACCTTGACTATAATAAAATAAAGATGGAAATTAATAACTCCGGTAACTTTTTTCCCGTTTGTCTATTGTCATCTTTTCGACCATTCTATGAGTTGTCATAAATAGACGTGGAGGAGTGGGGTATAATACGTTGAAACCATCACTGAATTGATACTTGTTGGAGATGATTAGAAGACTAAGTTTTAGTGGATATTAAAGATGTGTGGCTTAATATAAATGGATCTGGAATAGCATGGTGCGAATAACTTAAGCTAGGACTAAAAATTTCAGAGAGAGCGTATATATGCATTAGAAGTGACAATTAGGAGTGAAGACTTAATACAGGAGGCTGAGCTGTTGACAGTATGTGTTTTTCATTTTCAAGTTAAGTTGTTTTGGTTCGATCGTTATACTTGCTGAAGTTCTTAGTCCATTAGTTGTGGGTTTAGATATGCTAATTATAGATATTTTTTCTTTTTTTTTTTTTTTTTCTTTTTTTTTTTTTGTTCAATTACTATCCATTTATTGCAGACTTGGCAGATAATTCTAATGTGCAGTTTGCAAGGGTGAGTTTTTCTCGACACATAAAATTTATTGGAATGATATCGTAAAAACAGTATTCCCAATGAAGAAAAGCATCCCTAGTGAGATCGACGAGATGGTCGAGAAACACAACTTTTATTGGGGTTACATTGAAAATATGGTCGCATAATTATATGTTAATTAGATAGGGCACACGCATTTAATAGAAATTGTCAGTAACATAGGATTACTTTGGCTTTTTTTAGGTCGAAGAATTTTAATTGAGATGGTATAGTGTTTATGTTGTCATGACAATGATTCTTTTTATCTTTGCAAACAGAAGTTGTTATGCTAAATGTGTTTAGGTTGTTTGTAAAGTTATTTATACTACTAAGGTTATTTATACTACTATTTGTAAGGTTATTTATACTTTATACTACTAGTAGTCCTTTCCGATTTGTTACTGATTTCTTTAAATTAATGGCTCCAAATTGGTAATCTGAGCATTAAAATTTGAAATATTAAATTTTGCAAGGACTATTAAAAATTGTATCCCTTTTTTTTGATTGTGATGTTACTCCAGGTTTAACCAATACGTTAAAAGTTTTGATAGAAATATGCTTTCAAATCGAAAGAATTTATTATTTTTGAGCCATGCTAGAGATAAGAAAGCCAAAGTAGTCTCTGGTTAAGATAAGGTTCGGAACCACTGCTTTAAATTATATGACGAGGGATGGTTGATGGGAGAGAAGGAAAGGATTATTATTCATTCGTTATCCTTTTTCTGTTTTATCGGTGTAATATAAGTTAAAAAAAAAATTTTTTTTGAATTTCAGATGGAAACTGATGGTGAAAGCTTAAATTTAAAGACGATGAAAAAACCAGATGGTTCGTATCCGGTTTGGCTGAGCCAGCGAAAGATAAAGAAGAAGAAGCGTGAACAAAAAATTAAGCAAAATGCGAAGAAGAGGAAAGCTCGAAGGAATCGCTGAATTTAGACTTTTTTATTTTGCACCTTTCAAATAAAAATGTCAACTTATTCTTTGTGTCATTTTTCGCAATACTTTATCATTGGTAGATTATCTATAGGTCCCTTTAAAGCATGTTATTTATTTCTATGAAATTTGCAGATAATACATTGGGAAAGTTAATCATATTTTAAAATCGGAATTAATGTTAGATTGTCACAAATTCCTTAGGAACACTGATGGAAGTTCTTGGCTGTTGAACTTATAAGTAGAAAAACAATAACAAAACATTCCAGTTATTGAAGTTAACTTCTGGATGTGAGAAATATCCGGCTAGCAATCACTTTTGTATCCATCTTGTTATTTTCTCGTATATTTTGTTGATAATTAGATTTTTTTTAATATAATTTGAGATATGAATAATTATTGTTTTAGAAGTATCAAAAAAACTTAAGATGCAGTAACCCGAACTGCTTTCTGAATTTATTATTCATATGCCTAAATAAAAAGCAATCAGTCCTGCACAACACAACACTTAATCAAAAATATAAAGCTAAATGTATTAAAATATTTTGCTGCAAGATATCTGCAACATCGTTGGGCACATATGGTAGGTGAAAGAAATATGTCTTTTCCTCTATCGTAAGGCGCTTGTGGTCTCGAGTGAATCATTAAGTTGTAAGGAAACAAGAATAACTTTGCATGTGTCGCCTGTTCTCAACTTATGTTTTCCTATCTATGAGAACCAAGGTTAAACCTTAGAACTGTTCTATGAAGGTTTTGGTTGATAATTGGTAACTTATTACCTGATATTTTTTTGGTAACCTATTGCACAAATGATATTCCAATGTATTACTTGACATCCGGGAAGTAAACTTGCTTTTCATACCGGAATCCACGACCTGAACTCCCTACACTTCAATTTGGCTCATATAAAAGCCAATTAAGCTCATCAAGAGGTATTACGTCTATTGTCTATTTAAAAGAAAATTGATTAGAGGTAGGAGAATGTATTTTTAGAATTTTTTTCTAAAGAAAAAGTTACTTTTTATAATTGGAACGAAATAATGGAACAGGTGGATTATGATAGTAAACGATAATAACTTATATAGTGATAATTATGATAATCCCTTATATTATGATAATAAACGGTGAGTTTGAAATTTTATTCATTCGATTACATTAAGACAGCGATACAATTAATGTACGTGATACGTGAATACGTAAACTCCAGTTAATACCTGTTATTTTTAAATGTTGAAATACCTTCCAGTATCTTAACCGACGTAAATAAATTATGTACACGCAAGAATAGCCTTATATTTACACTTATTTATGAATAGGAAAATAAAAAGTTTAGAAAGTGAATTTAAATGAAAAATAATGATGTATTATTTATTGGCGCTTTTTTACCTTTCCCGCTCGAACAATTTACCTTTAATTTCATCTTCATTACATACAGTAAGTATTTCTATCCTTTATGTATTATAGTCGAATTTTTCGAAATAATTTCTTTTTTAAATTTCTTGAATTTTTCATATAATTCTAAAATAATTCAATTTAACGACTTTTGTAAATTATTCACTAATTTCAGATGAGTCAAAATGTTCGTTTGTGTTGTTGACAACAAAAAGTTGATGAAATTAAATAATGGATGATAAGATGAGATGTTAATATATGAATACACAAATATGGAAAAATGTCTAAAAAAGCCTTCTGAATCAGAAGGTTTTTGATTCAGAAGGCTTTTGAATCAGAAGCAGTAGTCAACAAAATTTTGGGTCAATCAAAAAAAAAAAGACAAAAACAATCTGAGTGCAGAAGTAATAAAGTGGAAACGAGAAAAAAAAAAGCGCATTAATCTCATGTATTATCCTCTTTTTTTTTTTTGCTTCCTAGCCTAGTCAAAAATGAGCCAACAATTGGCTGCTTAATCCAGCAAAAATTATCACTTCTACCTCAAAGTCCTTATTTCTTGACAAGTCATTTTATAATCATAAACGGTGAATATTTTATTATCATATTCATAAAGATATCTGCCAATAATCATCGAGAAAAAAAAACAGTATTATTCAACTTTTGGCTAATTTATCCGATAATGAATTATTTTTTATGGTTTACTAGTTAATCCGGTAGCATTTCATACAATTCTCAAACTTTTAAGATGACTAATTAATTAGTCCATTAGTTAATGGGTTGATTTTAGTAAGTTTGTGAGAAAGAAAAAAAAAAAGCACATCATTACATAATTCTAATTGAAGAGCTTAGGATGAATTTTTGAATTAATTTATTAGCTTGATGAAACCTATCGAATTTAATCTATGAAATTAACCTTCTCAAATAACATTGAAACTTAGAAAAGTCGTATAAGACGATAAAATTCATCTTAATGATATATGCTTATTACTTTAGTGTTATCGAATTGATAAGCATCATATGTTGATAATTTTAAAACTAAAGCCATATATGTTTATTGCAGAATCCAAGCCATTCTACGTTTTTTTCTTTTTATCTTTTCTCCTATGATTATAGTGATATTTTTTTAAATAAAATTTTACCTTAACATTCCACTTGAAATTATATTTTAATTCTCATTGCATCTTCTAACAGAGTTTGTCAAAAATTTTATTCGTCATTTTATTTGAAAATGATTAATTTTTACTTTTTATTATTTGCTCAATTTCTCTTTTATTACTCTTTGTTTATCGTTTTCTCTTTCTTTTTTCCTTTTTTTTTCTTTTTTTTGGTGGAACGGTTTTTTTATTCTTTTTTCCTTTTTTTTTAAATTGACAATTTTACTGTAAAAAAAAATTGATTAGAATATGCGTTGATTAGAATATGCATTAGTAATTAATGCAATATAATTGAAACGTAACGTAAACAAATATGCGAACACGTATGAGGAACCAAACGCACAAACCACGTACGAGCAGGCACACGCCATCTTAGACGTTTCACCCCTGGACTTCAATTTTTCACCTTTCACTCAATTTGAACTTTTCATCTTCACAGCAATGGAAGAAGTTCAGGTATTACGTGCTACACGCAAGTATGTAATAGTTCGAAGATTCCTCCGTGATACGGTTGAAATTGTTATGTTCCTGTGAAACTGCAAAATTGTGCAATCCAACCAGCGGAGAATTAAGCACTGTTATATTAACATCTTAATTGTCATCTTTTATTATATATTGCACGTATTGCCTGAACAGATACCGTACAAAGCATACGATACATACTTTTATTAGAGATCATATTAATTATTTGAGCATACGATACAGATCATGCGTATTTGTTGCTTACGGTGTAGGGAAGTGGTAGGAAATTGAAGTCATGCACTTTTCTACTGCTATTAAGTGCATGACTTATCAATAACAGCTTTAGCCCTACAACTGCAATTTTTTCCCTAACAACTTTTTCTCCAGATACTGTAATCAGGATACCAGATACAATAATAAATTCTTCTTCGGGAATAGCATTCCCCGATAATGTAACCATTTTTCCTTCAACAGCTGTGCACTTTGGGTATTATAAGCAATGCTTTTTAAACAGTTTTGTGTCCCAGATATTGCATTCATTTCATTATCAACAGCAATGATACTGTAAATTAAGAATAACAATTGTATGTTTTGAATATTGCAATCAAATCCCAGCTATCCCAGATATTGTAATTAATTCATCCTCAACAATTGTAACTAAATCCCAGATACTGGATAAGTCCCAAATACTGTATGAGCTAGGTAAATGATATATGACTTAGATAATGCAGGAATTGGATACTGTATGGGTCCTGGATACTGTATGAGTCCCGGATACTGTATGAGTTCTAGATACTATGCGAGTTAAATGAAATTGGCTAGAATATGATATTGATAGTATATGTATGTTTGTGTTTGTATGTTTAAATGCTAACTGAGTACAATTTATATTTTGAAATTGTAGATGTGAGATGGATGGATGATGGTTGGTTGGTTGGTTGTTGCAAGAGTGGAAGAGTTTTAAAGCACGACAAGTTGAAGT
This sequence comes from Loa loa, assembly GCF_000183805.2. NCBI lineage: Eukaryota > Metazoa > Nematoda > Chromadorea > Rhabditida > Onchocercidae > Loa > Loa loa. The sequence continues at coordinate 106,723 of NW_018108286.1, read as the reverse complement.
GGTGATAGTACTGATCGATGATTGTGTGAAATTTTAGCTCATTTTCGATGTATACAATGTACTCTTCCGGCTTTCTCCTCTTTTTCCTCCATCTTCTCCTTTACAATATTAATAGTTTTGCGGATGAAATTACTTCAAATGCTGCTAAAATATGGACTATATACTATCCACATCAATTTGATAGAAGTAAGTTAAGTTAATTATCATTTCATTTCTATATCATTCACTTTTTCTTAATTTATCTGGAATATTCGATAATTAAATGATATGTAATTAAATTACTGCCAATAAAATGAAATGAATATTTGATCTTCATTGTTATAATTGTAACATTTTTGTGTGTGAGAATAATTTATTCGTTATTAAAACAAATAATTAATTTAATTTCAATTAAATACAAAAAAACTGAATTTATAATTTCTATCATTAATTATTAATTTTTTTTAAAGCTATTAATTCATGTATCAATTGAATAAATAGATTTTTAGTTTGTTGTTGGATGCGAAAATGATGCAAAAAAAAGTGATATAATCGCATTTTATGATTGAAAATTAAATGCATTGAATTCATTTTGTAACAATAATCATAATAAATATATATATGTATATACATTTTTAGTGATAAGTGATAACGATGATAACAATAACTAATATAGTAACTACATATAAAAGGAACTTGTGACATTAGCATTATTTGAAACTTTTTTTTTTTTAATTATTCCACTAATTAGATTACAAACAATTTGATTTCCCTTTAATCTACACCCTTCTTTTTTCAGTCATTTTTGCTTTATTAAAAACCCATTAAGATTTTTTTTTCTTTCTCGTCAACTTATCTAACGATATATGTTATACCTTATTTTAATATTAATCAAGCCAATTATTAATGATGAAGATAAATTTGCATATTAACATTGAATGATAATTTAATGAATGATTAATAAAATCAAGTTAATTTAAATTAAGTTTTAATTAAAATTTATTTAGGTCAATATTGCCATACGTTACAATGTTCAACTAATGAATTATGCATTGTAAGCGAGAAAACAGCACGTTGTGTTAAAAATGATAAACTTCACGATATGTACGTTCTGATTATTAGTTTATTCATAAAATTTATTTGTTTATATGAATGAGAGAATATAACGCTTGAATGTTATCATTGATAGCAATGATAGAGGATAAATGTTATGATGATATAAATTAAATTTGAAATTCGAGTAATGAATTACTAAATTGCCTGAATATTAAGTTGATAATTGATTAAAGAAGCCATCAAATTGATAAATTACCAAATTAATAATATCTATATATCAAACATTCATGAAATCAATGTTAATGTAAAAAAAAAAGAATTTGTCCTTCACATTGCCATAAGCATAACAGCGAAACAAAATCATTTATTTTTTTTTTTTTGTTTCAATCCTAATTAATTTACTTTAATTAATTTCTTAATTGCTTCATATTTTTCATGTATAATTAAGAATCCGCTTTTGTTTTCTGCTCCTTTTTTTTTAATTTTCATTAGCATTAGCATTTAAATTTGATTTGATCTTTTTTTTAATCTTCTTATTTAGCTTAATTTTAATTTATCAAAGAAACAATGATAATGGTAATGATAATGATAATGACATTAATTATATGCTAATGGTATTATTATTATTATCATTATTATTATTATTATTATTATTATTATTATTATTATTATTATTATTATTATTATTATTCATTATTATTATTATTATTATCATTATTATTATTATTATTATCATTATTATTATTATTATT
>NW_018108286.1:99493-103924 GCF_000183805.2 Loa loa | reverse complement strand
AAATGATAGTGATGAGAAAATTAACATAGTGATAAGTAAAAGTATATCGATATGGGAAAAAAAATAAATTAGGAAAAAAGCGCCCAACTGATATCTTATCAGATACAATATACAGTATGGAGTTGTTATCACATATCTACGGCTCAATGGTTATTTTTATATTATATATCCTGAAAAACGATAGTGATGAAAAAATTAATTAACATACTGATAAGTAAATGTATATCGATAAGAAGAAAAAACAAACAAAACAAAAAGAGGAAAAAACCACACTTATTATTTTCCAATTTTTTTCTTTTATTTACTTATTTGATTGTCTCTTTTGTTATTTGATTAGGAATTATGCTATTATCCCACCTTATCATGTTGATATTGTTAGAGATAAACATTGCATAGTAAGTTATAGGAGTAAACTTCAGCTATTATTGATAACAATAAAAATAATAATAACAAAAACAATAATAATAATGATAATGATAACAATAATTAGTTGAAGTTTAGGATATCTTGACAAAAAAAAACGGAGAAACTGAAAAAAAAGCAAGTTGTTATCATTGAAATTTATCATTTGTAATCAATTATTTGCTCCTCTAACTTATCCTTCTTCCTTATTTTTGCTTTCTGTACAAATCCATTTTTTTCCCTCTATAATATGTTTCTTCCGGATACCGAATTTACATTCCGTTCACTTATTCTTTTCCGGAGAAAAAAAAATGCATCGAAATTTTTTCCGATTTTTACTGCATAAATAAATAAATATAATTATAATATTTACAGAATGTGACGAGAAAAAATTGCACAGTGTTGGTGGACGATTATTGCAATGGTTCAGCGACATACATAAAGCAGCAAATGCTGATTCCGGATTACCATTACGCAGTATGTTCCTGTTTTCCTGTTTTGCTTGAAAAATTTAATACCGTATTCCATTTACCACTTCCTGTAAGATAATTAATTTTAGCAAAAAAAAAAAAGTGAACTAATTGAATTTTCTCATTACAGATAAATTCGTTATAGTAAAACTTTATCTCAATTCAAAAAGTTTCGTTTTTTTTATAGAAATTTCAATTTTATGATTGTTCCGGATTAAATTCGAATTACAATATTGGATAAAAATGCAATATAGGATTTGAGATTAGTGTACGATTAGTAAAATCAGGAATGGATTGATTTAGATATAATTTCTTTTTAATGATATATGATTATTTATTTTAATTTACAATATATGATTATTTATTTTGATTTTTTTCTTCTTAAAACATTTTTAGTTTACGATATATAATCATTTCAAGTATGGTATATGATTATTTATTTTAATTTTTTCACTTTTTTTTAATATTTTAATTTACAATATATGGTTATTTTAAGTACGATATATGATTATTTATATTTTATTCTCTTTAGTTTTTTTTCTTTTATTTTTTAATTTACGATATATGATTATTTTAAGTACAATATATGATTGTTTATTTTAATTCTTTTAAATATAAAACAAAAAAAAAAGAAAAAAAAGCATACCTCATAAGATGGTGGTGAATCATTTAAACAACCTTCTTCAATATCTTTTTCACCCATATCATTACATTCTGCTGCCATTTTCATTAAATGCCTAAATAAAAATAAAAATTTTATAAAATTTTTTTCAAAAATTAATCAAATTTTTGTTAAAAATTTTAAATTAAATTTTTAACTTTTCTAGAAATTTCTCATTTTCCTATATATATATATATATATATTAGAAAAATCATATAACAGTAATAGTAATAATATAAATATGAAGAATAAGGAATTATGATATTATTTCCATAGATGATTGTAGTTTCATTGATGTGCGCAAATGGCACCCTACTGATTTTTATGTCCTCGATGACCTTCTTCTTCGGTCTTTTCCTTTAGCAGCATTCTTCATTCCCAGTGAGAAATTGAGCTTTGCAAATTTTATTCATGATTTATTACAATTCATGGCATCAACAATCCTTACTCTTTTTCCATAATTGATTTAAAAAAAATGAATCATAGAAAAAGTTCAAAGCAAAAAAAAAAAGAAAAAAAAATCCGGATTACAAATCAGGTCATACACGGTATGCAATAATAACACATGCTGTGATGTTATTATTCTTCCTCATATTATATGTTTCGTTTAATTTAAATTTAAATTTAAACACAAATGAAACGTATAATTTTAGTTAAAAATAAATTTGTTTAATCCGAAAAAAGCAAAAAAAAATTTATCAGTTTTGACTTTTTTTTTTTATTAATTAAATAATCATTTTTAGGAAATATTGGAAAAGGAAAAATTAAATAATATAATAATGGCAATATTAATTTTAAATTTTTTACTTCCTTTACAAAAGATTTTATGGTAATAACATTTCTTGTTAATTACGATAATTATTGTTTTCTTAGAAATTGCATCATTCTAGAAAGATTTTCTTGGAAAAAATCTCTCCAATGAATTTCATTTTTGAAAAGTTAATTGAGATTTGTTGTCTTAATTATTTAAATATGTTAATTACTTTTTTTTGTTCATAAAACCAACAAAAATTCTTTCTTTTTTTTTTATTAATTTAATTATTAAGCAAAAAAATTTTGTTTATTAATGAAATTCTTTTATAAAATTATACAAAAATAAACAAATACATTTGCATAGGTAATGTCGATCGATTTTAAAATATTTGAAATATAAATTTGTAATTTTTTTTTTTGCTAATGAATAACTTAAATTAAGATTAATTTTAATAAGGCCAAAAAAAGGACAAAATTATTTGATTGATAATTACTTCCTTTTTTTTCCATCTTTTCTCTTCACGCCCTTTTTCTTTCCTTTTATTTCCCCTTCTAAATTTTTACAATCATCCTTTTCGTAATTTTACAACAACCCTAACAATGATGACCTTCTACCTTTTCAAATTCCTCCTATATATACAACAAAAGCGGTACATATCAAAGGATTAAATATGTACATGTAAATTTGTATTATGTAAAGATATCATTAACAATCTAGAAAAGAAAACTTATGTTTCAGAAAAAAAAATTTCAATTTTTTTTTTGAAAACTACGATATGATACTAAATACCGTAGTGATTTCTAATTCTTTTTCTATGCTGGAAATTATTGGACAGTTTGATAATGATCAAATATTACGAAAGAGTTAGAGAAGAAATGAGATAATGATAACGATAATAATAATTATTTTCAAATATTTTGTTGACAATAAATCGAATTATTACATTGATAAAAGATTATTTGAAATTTCAAACTATTCCTTGTAAATATAGCAAAAAAATTTATTTGACAAATTTAAATTTAATTAACATTAATAATTTTTATAAAATAAGCAAAAATTTGTCCTTATTTCTGAAAAAAATTTGAAATAAAAGAAAAAGCAATACTTTTGAATTGTATGAAAAAAAAAGGGAAAAAAAAGAGAATTAAAATTTAATGATTGCAATATTACTTTAACTTATAATACGATTATTTGAAATTACATAAATTAATAAATAAATAAGTGATTGCAAAAAAAAAAAGGTGAATGAAAAAGATTAAACTAATAATTGTTAAATTAAATTAATTAATATATTTTTTTTAGTAATGCATTTTTTTTTTGCCATATTATGCTTCATTCAAATAATATAAATTGATGTAATTCTTTAACAAATACATATGCATATATTTATTTTCTTTTCATTAATTTAATTAAAAATTAATTAATAAATGAAATAAAACTAACCTGAAGATGAAATAAAGGAATACAAGGAATGCAACTGTTGCAAAAATACCATTGAATAATGAATAGAGTAATATTTCAGTTTGTCGCCTTGTCAAATATATTTCTTCATCACTTTGATTGTTGTTAATTTTTAAAAATACTTCAGATGCTTCTTGCATTTCACAAAAATTTTTTTCTTTCTTTCCTTTTTGTCTTTTGTCCTTCTTTCTTTGTCAACTTTGTTCTATTGACACTTAGCACGCCAATTTCTTTTGTCGCTGTTGTTGAGAATTATTTGAAATTTGAATGAAATTTCGGTCGAAGTATAGAGTGAAAGAAAAAAAAGGACTTTGTCAGCCTTTTTTTTTTCTTTTTTGTACCGTTTTAAGATAGATTGAAATGATGGAATACGTTGAAAATCTGAAAATAATAAATTTTATAATTTATAAGAAATTAAAAAGGTTTTTTTTTTTAAATTATATGATTGTTTTTATAAAACATTTTAGTAAGATTTGATGCTTACCTAAAAAATTGAATTTTCATTTTTTTAAATTCTAAAATTTTTAAATTTCAAGCACTAAATATGATAAATATCATAATTTTGATTTGCATTTTTGCAAGCAAATATTATAGGATTATTATGGTATTCATTTTAAAATAATATAAAATGCGAATAAAAAATTATTTAAATTTTTCAAATAAAATAATGCTATCATCCAATT
>NW_018108286.1:95181-99101 GCF_000183805.2 Loa loa | reverse complement strand
AACTTTTTAAACGATATTTATAAAAGTAATAGGTTAAAAAAAAAAAATAACTTACACAATACTATATAAAATAGGTGAATTATCAAAGTAATATTTGACATTTGACAAAATAACATTATGAAATGTCAAATAAATAATTAACCATAAAAAGTATTGCAAATATTTTATATATTCGTTTAGTATTTTGAAAGAATGAAAAAAAAAAAGGATGAAAAACGCAGTAATGACAATCAATATTGTAAACTTATCAATTATATTCGCTTTCGATGATATAAATAATTCATTCATTATTTCAATTTAAATATGAAATGAAAAAAGAAATTTTAAATTTTAGAAATTGATTGTAAGTTTGAAAAATTATCAAAATTTCATTTCATATCATCATTAAAATGGAATGAGATTGTTGTTCATTAATTGGATTAAATTAATACAATTTAAAATTACGGTAAAATCATAGAATTTGAAATCTGTTTGACCGATATATTGATCCTTTTTTTTTTTCTCATCCCCCCTCTCTCTCCCCACGAAAAATATCCAGTTCAAATTTTTACGAGCTAAATTTATATGATCAAAATCAATTGTATCGGCGGGAAGATCGAATGATGTGTGGCAACGTAAAAGGTAAAACCCTCAATCCCTCCAATTTTGAAAATTTGTCGTTAAATGACGAATTTCAATTTTCATCAAATTGACAGGCACCACCCACAGACTCTCCATTTCCACTATCTGTTAATATCATAGCATGAAATTTCAAATTCTTTCTCAATTGACCCTCAAAAGTTTTCAAAATTAATTTCACAGCCAATCATGTAAGCTATGGTATAAATACGCTTTCAACTGATTAAAATCTATCAAAATTAGGCGCCAAAATTTTTTTTTTTCTTCTTTTCTACATTTTCGATTTCAATTTGATGCAAAGAAAAAGTGAAAGGGAAGAATTGAAAAGTGAATGAAAATCCATGAAAAGAATTTCAAAAAAAGGAAAAAAAAGTAGATCAGACAATTGCGCAAAATCAGACAATTGCGCAAATCGAAAATACATTGTGAAAAATGGAATTAGATGGATAGAAATGGAAAAGATAGAATAAATTTCTATGTATTAGACAATTGTATTAGACAAAATGTATTAGACGATTGTGCAGAATATGAAAAATGGAATTAGATGGATAGAAATTGACAAATGTATTAGACAATTGCGCAGGTGGAAAAAATATTAGTGAAAAAAACGGAATTAAATGGATAGAAATGGGAAAGGTAAAAATAAGTTTTGAATTTTAAATTGATATGAATCATAGATTTTGATTAAACAAGTTGACAGAGGAAAAAAGTTTTCGGAAGAATTATTTTTGAGTTTCTTAAGTTAGGGAAAAAAATTGAGTGTTCCGAAAAGTATGGTTTAAAAAAAGAAAATTGAAATTAGCTGAAGTAAAGTTAAAAGGAAAAGTCGACTCTTCTTGACCATTCTTTTAACGACCTCTCATACTGGATGAATCAATCCAAGTTATTATTGATCAGTTTGTTTCATAAAAAATCCAGGCTATATCTCTGACCTTTGACCTTGGTCTTTCGATTGTTTTTCACATCTCCTTTCTCTTTTCTCTCTTTCTCCATTCTTTCAACGACCTCTCATACTGGATGAATCAGTCCGAGCTATTACTGCTCAGTTTGTTTCATAAAAAATCCAGACTATATCTCTGACCTTTGACCTTGACCCTTCGATTGTTTTTCACATCTCCTTTTTCTTCTCTCTCTTTCTCCATTCTTTCAACGATCTCTTACAATGGATGAATTGATCCGAGCTATTATTTCTCAGTTTGTTTCTTAATGAATCTAAACCACATCTTCGACCTTTGACCTTGACCTTTCGATTGTTTTTCATACCTTCTCCTTTCACTTCCCTCTCTCTCTCTCTCTTTCTCTATCATAAACTTGAGGTGAAAAATTAAGCAATATGAGTGAAGTAGATTATTTTTTCCTCGACATTATATTTATTGGGAAGTTAAATTTTATCATCATTTAATCAACTTATCACATTTAATCAAAATTGCCCAATTTTTAAAAATGATATAAGTTTGTTTTAATTGCATACGCAAAATGGAACAAGTGGAATTCAAAAATTTTGCATAAATTTTTGAAATATATAAATTATAAATATTTAAATTTCATATCGATCAAGAAATTATAACAATTATTTATCGACAAAATTGTAATTAAAACAAAAAATACTAATAGAATGGATGAAAATTATTGATTTAAAAGGAAATATTTGCCATTTCCAAATTTATTTTCATTCCATTTTATCGACATTCTACAAAAAATTTATTTCTATTCTACGAATTTATTTTCATTCTTTTATTTAAAGAGAAAAATTTTTCAATTTTTCCTTCATTTCGTCAAGAAATTTTTCAAATTCTATGTTAAATTTAACGAAATGCATTTCGAATTCTATTTCAGGTTTGAAGGAATGTATTTCAAATTCTATTTTAGATTTGAAAGGATATATTTCAAATATTACTTTGATTATAACAAAATATATTTCAAATACTATTTTAGATTTTTAGAAATAACCATTTACAAATTATGAAATATTTTGTAAGAGAAAACTGATAAGAGAAAAAATTGAAAAAAAAAATTCAACAAAATGATTTTAGAAAGCTGCTAGAAAACAAAAAAAAAGAAAAAAGCATAACTGAAAATTAAAACTATCAAAAAAATAGTTCCGTGCAAATTTTTTTTTTTAAAAATTTAAAAATGAAAATTGATGAAAAAGTTTTGGTAAAAAAACAAAAAATTAACAAATGGTAAATGGCATAAAGTTTTAGAGAAGAGAAAGTTCAGATAAAAATACAATGGTATGAATGAGGGAAGTAAACGGGTCAAATGATTTGATCGGTATGAGCCTTGAAAATATCACCATCAATTAGTTTCGGCCTTTTTTGATGCTTATCTCCGATGACATGTCATAGAAGGCGACAAAGAGTGCTGTATTTAAGTAACATATGTTTTCTTCATCTTTTAACAACATTCAATCATTTTATTTTACTGATTAAATTTGAAGTGAACAAAAAAAAAAAAGAAAAAATGTCACGCTAATTTCGGAAAAATTCGAAAAAAAATTTCATGCTAATTTAAAATGATTGAAAGAGAGAGAGAGAAAGAGAGGGAAGAGAAAGAGGGAAAAGGAGAGAGAAGAAGGAGGAGAAAAAGAAAGAGAATTGATGCTTTAATGTTTGCAAAATGAGTAAATATACAATTTTTTATTTCTTTTCCTTTTGGGAATTCAAAAATTGAAATAATTGTATACAAATATCTTCGTATTTTTTCCAAAATTCCCGAGATATATCAGAAAATTGAGAATATAATGTGAATGAAAAATGTAAATATTGATTGCTTCTTATCACAAATCAATATATATATGCATTGTTATCTTAAATAACTGCCAGAAGATTGTTTCAAGATATCTCATTATTAATAATGAAAATATCGAACAGAATTTTTCGTTCGCTTACCCTAAATTTCCCGTTAGGGGCAGGATTCTGTGGTAGAATTTCTTTTGTACAAAACATTTATCGTATATTGTTAAGTTTAAAATATCGTTAAAATCTACGAATATGGGATACTAAAAAAGGATTCAGGAAAAAAAAACTTTAATTTATTTTGTATCAGTTATCTGGACTACTAATCAATAAATCATGTCATGTGCTTAACTTATCTTGTATCAGTTATCTGAATTACTAATCAATAAATCATGTTATATACTTAACTTATCTTGTACCAGTTATCTGAATTACTAATCAATAAATCATGTTATGCACCTAAATATACACATATATCTAAATACAAATTCTTATTTCTGGGATTATCTAAATGAAGTCAATAAAAAAAGAGGAGAAAAAAAGAAACATAATTTGTAATTAGTG
>NW_018108286.1:89693-94695 GCF_000183805.2 Loa loa | reverse complement strand
TTTTGACTTAATTTTCTTTTTTTCTTTTTTTTTTGTAGAATAATTAAATAAGTATATCATTTGATAGATACGGAACCAGGTAATGATAATGTGATAACATTGGATGAATGGTGTGATTGCTTTGCATGGGCTGATGATGATCATCATGAACCACCATGTCATGCGGTAAAACATCAACAAGATCCGCATTTATTAGGTTAGTAATATAAAATGTATTGATGTTATCAGTCATTTCTTATATATTTTTATCAATTAACTGATCAAAAGACATCCAAAAAGAATCCGAAATCAATTTATCAGTTGATACTATTAACTAGAATTTGATAATGATACTGTAAAATGATTACCTAAAGATTCAATCAATGATATTAATCTAGTGTTTAAAGAATAATTTAATTTGAATTGCATATATTTTTCATTTCATACGTTAAAAAAAATTTTCTTTTTACTGTATGATTGTTTTACTACGATACTGTATACCCTACCTTTTATTGTGATAGATTTTTTTTTGTATAATAGATATTTTATCTAATATATACGGTATTTTCAGGAGTTTTTCATCCACGTTGTACATTGGAAGGATATTATAAGGCAGAACAGTGTCATGAGAATTCTTGTTGGTGTGTTGATAAATATGGTCGAGAATTTGATAAATCACGGGTAATAGGTCGTCTTCCAGATTGTGGACAATATGGTATACTTTTGTTACTTTTAAAAAAAAAAAAAAGGAAAAAAATCCTAAAATGTGCAATTTAAAATAAATTCTAGCGATAATCAATGATTGATTTGCTTTTTTAGCGACCGAAATGGATGAGGATGAAAAGGAGGATCTTCTGGCAGAATTGTAAATCTACAAGGACCTTCTGGCAGAATTATGAATTCAGAAGTGTTTATGACGGAATTTGTCAATCTAATCTTTTTTTTTTACTTCATAAATTATTCCTTTAATAATAATGTTTTTTAATGAAATAATAAACTAACAATGCGTTTATATACTTTATTAGTTGCGTCAAATGTATCATTCCTTCAAACATTAATAGATTACAAGTTAAAGATCAAATCGACATTAAAGAACACAAATTAAAGATCAAAGCCACATTAAAGATCACAAGTTAAAGATCAAAAAACCATATTAAAGATCACAAGTTAAAAATCAAATGATTTTATTTTGTTTTCATATCATACACCAAATTGGATAATTTTTTGAAGCATATCAAAATGTTCTTCGACAATCGCATTTCGACATGCTGAAATTAATCGACTAGCTGGTACACCAACTGAAAATATGAAATATTATCCAAAGAGGTCTTGAGATAAACTTAAAATTAACTAGTTTAATAATTTATGTAAAGACAATGATATGTCTTAAAAAGGAAAATGAAATTTAAGATTTTGATGAAAATACCGAAATTTAGAATTTAAATAAATATTTATATTCAAAGGCCATAATGATGACGGGATGTTGCCACTTCAATTCATTAACAAATCAATTGTTTTGAGATAAGTTTAACAATCTAATTAATCTAATTAAAAAAAAAAAAGAAAGAACCTCGAAGTCGTGAGCCTTGTTCGATAATTTTATTAAGATTTCGAAGAAGTTTAAGCAATTCTTCATGATTATTACAACGTATTTTATGTTCAGTTATCATTGCTTGATTTAATGTATGCATTTTTTGATAGTATTTACTCATTAAACGACTGAAAAGAAAAAAAAATTTTTCAAAAATTCAAAAAATAATTGAAGTTATTTAATGTTTAATCAAGGAATTAATTATGATTGCTATCTTTTTAACATATCAAATGTGTTATTCATAAAGCAAAAAATTGGGAATTAAAAATTAAAAGTGAAATTGTTTGAATGATATGAAGGAATAATTGTTGATACAATCATCGTGATATCTCGGGGAAAAATACAGGAAATTTACAATTGATTGATAGTTCGGGCATCTTCAGCTCGTACTAACATTTCTTTGATCGAATTAGATCGTTCAGCAATCGTTGCAGATAATCGGTCACGCATTATATACATTTCATGTAGCTGTTAAAAAAAAAAAAAAAAAAAGAGAATTTCCATTTTGAAGGAAAACAAAAATTTTCAATCAATATTGCTATTTCTTACTATAATATACTTAATTCAATCAATTTGATGATTATTAGAGTTTTTTTTCTTCCTTTTTTGGATGAAATAATTTTTTCAAACAATTCATTCATTAAGTATGATCGATTCTTTTAGTTCAAGCAAATTCAATTCTCTTGTTTTGATAAAATTCCCGTCTTATCGAGGAGAAAATCTCCGTGAAAATGTATAAACACTCGAGAATGAAATTCAATATACCTTTTCTGTAATATCATTGAGTTTTGCAATTTCACGTGGAAATTGTGCCATTGTTTCTATTTCAGTGATTTCAAAGTTTCCAGCAATTGATTGGATGATATTACCAACTAATTCTATGTTATTGCTTTGAATTATTACCTATAAAAAAAAAAACAAATAGTTAAATTATTTAAATTAAATTTTTTTTGAAATATTTAAATTTCATTTTTTCTCTTTTATTTTTTTTCATCTACGCAAAATTTAATCGATTTCATTAATTACGAAAATACAAAAATGCCAAAAAAAAAATTGAATGATAGAAAATGAGATACTGCAATCAAATTCTAACCTTGAGTTTTTCTTTTGAAATGATAATTTCAAGGATTGCTTCAATTCGATAAATTAAAAAACTTGTAATTTAACTCTTTCTATTCAAAATTTCAATTCGCTTTCCCATTTTAGATAGAAAGAACTGACAATAACATTTAATTAATCAAAATGCTTATTTATTTCTATTTTTGAATAATTTATTTTTTTTATAAAATGGAAGTAATTAAAGTGAGAAAATTTTATTAGTAAATATTTAAGCTTAATTTGGTTGCTTTTCGTGAGCATTTTTTTGCAAGCTAATTTGAATATGGTAATGCTATCCATTGATAGCTAACTGAAATTGATAGATTGAATCAGATGATTGAAAAGTTTGATAAAATAAGTTTATCACAGAAAGATGAATTAGAATCGTAACAAGCATATCATTATGCTATTATCAGAACTTTTTTCATTTTATATAATTTAACCTAATTCATTGAAGACATTTATTTCACAAGTTTTCAAAAAATTACTAAAGAAAGGCAATTTTTTTTCTTTTCTTTTTTGACGGAAAATAAATTTTCCTAAAATTATTTTTCAAAAAAAAATCCCAAAATTTTTGGAATATTTAAATAAAAATGATTCAAATATAACCTTTCCATTTCCATCCATTTCAATAATCAATGATTCATTGGTTCGTAAACTAATAAAATTAACTTTTAGCTTGAATTCATCTTCGCAAATGATTTCATTAGCTAACAAAAAGTTATTATTAATCCAAATTGCTAACTGAAATAAACAATATGATTTCTGCAAAAAAAAAGAAAGTTTTGACAATTTGATTTTAAAAATTTTCATCGAAAAAATTAATTTTTAAGAAAAATTTTTTTTTTAAAAAGGTTTGGTAAATACAAAAATAAATTACCTGTGGTGGTCGTTCGTTAATTTGAAAAATAGCTTTCCCTTCCGGTTCTGGTGCATTTACCGTATCCAGTGCATACATTAGAAAACGTGGAAGGTTACGTGTTACTTCAAATACGTGTAATTGAGTGCTAAAATGTATGCATTATATTTAAAAAGATTATATTTTGCTTATATTTAACGTTTTTGATGATTTTTTCGAAGTGTTTCCGGAATTCATTCAGGAAATTTCAGTAATTTCTGATGAAACATTAAAATATTGCCAGAAAATTTTTGTTGTAATCGAATCACCGTTAAAGTATGCAAATTAAGTTTACAAAAAACTTTGTTTTTTCCTTCATACAAATCAAACAATTATTCATCTAACCTTTTTGTATTAACCAAATAATAAAACTATTGAAATAATCCCGAGAATTCGAGGAAATCGAAATAATCCCGAGAATTCGAGGAAAATATTGGCAAACCTTTTAGCATATCCTATGAGAGCTTTAATATGCAAATCAACAGCTACATCTTTGGCTGGTCGAAGTTGGATTGCAATACAGGAAGAATAATTTTCGGTTGGATGTCTAAAAATTTATTTATTTTTTTCTGAATTAAATTCCGGATTAATTGTTTTATTGGAAAAAATTAATTGCAACGAATAATTTAATTTATGAAAACAGAAAATACAAGGAATTACTAGATATTTGAAAGTTTTTCCGGATTAAATAATCATAAATAAAGGATACAAGAACAGGAAAAAAAATTACACAATGTATGATTCACCATCAAAGATACCATCAGCGAATAAAATGACCGATCGGATGATAACATCACCAGAGACAGTCAGTTGCAATTGAACACATGGTTCTTTTGATTGACAATTTACTGTTAAAGTAGTTTCCATAACTGTATTAGCCTGAAATGATCAATAAAAACTAAGTTTGTATGAATTTTGAAAATAATTTACCTACCTATTCACCTATATGCGTCATCTTGAATTTCGCTTTTTGGTAAATAAATAAATGAATGACAATAAAGTTTTGGGATTTGACATTCATAGATTACAATTGATATTCGATGAATTGTCACCAATTTATGCTTTTTTTCCAACCTAAATTCATTAAACCATCAAAAAGAAAAGGCTACAAACGTATAAATAAGTAATAAGATAAAGCGTAAAATTTGATGAACAGTTTGTAAATTCAACAAATCGACTATAAAAGATCGTAAACAATTGAAATGTAATAAAAGACGAAAAATGGATTGTGCGGAAGAAGAAAAGATTGATATTTTTACGTGTAAAACACGTTTGAAACGTGTAAAACGTACCGGAACGATTTGTTTATTTTCGTCATTTTCATTTGAAATTATTTCATTATTGCATTGCTCATAATTTTGTAATTCTGCCTGAAATTGAAGAGAATACAAAAGAATACAATAATAATAATAATAATAATAATAATTAATAATAAT
>NW_018108286.1:85267-89673 GCF_000183805.2 Loa loa | reverse complement strand
CACTTATTTCAAGTCATCAAAACCAATCAAAAAGAATTTAGAGAAAAAATTACAGAAAAATTTCAAATGTTTGATTTCAAAAGTTATACTTACCAATAAATTGTACTTTTTTAGATTAAGTTCATGTAACAAATTTTCTCCATTATTAGTTCCATTTTGCTTCTTATCGGCTATAAAACCATGAACTGAAAAAAGGTTAAAGTTTAATGTGAAATAAATACTTTTAATACTTCGTAAACAATTAATAATTGTAATCGAATAGGAAGATTGTTTTTCTTTTTTCAACGATTTAATAATAAATTAAATATTGTCTTTATGAAAAACAGTACGGTGAAAGTGATTGATTATATGTAATTTAATTGACGCATTTAAGGTCACGTTTTGATGTGAACGGTCTTTTTGCGCTATCATCCATAAAGTAAACGGTCTTTTTGCGCTATCATCCATAAAATGAACGATTTCTTTTGCGCTATCATCAATAAAGTATCAAATAAACAAACCATTTCCATCAGTTGAAACAACAACCAATTGATCACCGGTAATAAATGTGGTAGCAATTTGACTATTAATTGATTCTTTCAATTTTACTTCACCTGTTGTTGGATCTCTCATATCGACCTGTAATATTTCTCTCATTATTCGGATGCTTTCAAGAAATCTACTTCCAGAAAACCTGTTTTCTTCAATTTTTATTGTTTTGATAATTTTCTGGATAAATATTACTACATAAATAGTTCGTTGCCGAATTGCATAAATTCAATTTTTTTTAGCAATATTTTTGATTAATTAAGCTGCTAACTTACCTTTCCGTGAATCCACGCGCATACCAAAACTTTCGGATCCGGAAACTGTATTAGTGCTACAGCTTGACTCTTACTTTTGATCCTCCACAATCGTGTATTCCCGTTGTAAGCTCCTAATGTACCGTTCATAAGGGCATATGCAAAAATGCCATCACCCAAATCACATAATCCGGTTACGGCATCCGTTTCGGTCATTTCATAAAGTAACAAATCATTCTTGAAAATACGGATATCAAAACTCTCTGAACCAACAATAAGCTGCAAAGAATTAAAAAATTTTAAAAACTGATTCATATTTCAAATAATTAATCGATAAACTTTTCCCTTTTACCTTTTCCAAGGAGGACAGATTTTATTTTTCACTCTTACCTGAAAAAAATTTGACTGATGGAAAAAAAAGAAAGTTTAAAGTGTTATAATATACTAATTTAGCGAAGAAATCAATGGAAAGTTTCATACCTCATTAATACCATCATTATCGATATCTGATAAGCATAATGATAAGACATTATCACCAGTAACAGTCCAGAAGGCATCTTTTCCCTCAATATCTAAACCCCAAATGGCACAATTACCACCACAAAAGATAAGCTTATCATGGGTGTTAAATTTTCCTACCTAAAATTTAAATTCTTTTAAAATTGCATTTTTTTAAGCTAATGAGAAAATTTTAAAAAAACTGAATAGAAATAAGAATTTCAGTATAAATATTTTTGATTTTAAAATAGCAAGTATTATCAAAAATGTAATTCATAGATTAATTTGTGAAAGTTGACAGATGGATAATTCAAATCATTTAATTAGATATTTAATTTTTATTTACAAAAAAAAAATCATTTCATATTCTGATATATTTTCTGATCATCCAAAAAATTCTTTCATGCATGTCTTCTTAGGTGAATATATCTAAATTAGTACATTTTTATTACCATCCAAACGTCTTCTCAGATAAAACACACCTAAAATACTTAAATTAGTACCTGTATACAGTTGACACCATCAACAAGCTCACGTTGTATCAATGTCGTATTATTGTAAGCATCATAAATTAATACACCACATACTGTACCAATAATAATCACATCATATGTCTTATCAAATGTTGTCACTTCCAATGCTCGAATTTTTTCATTTATATTAAGAACTATTTCATTATCATGAATGATAACCTGAAATTAAAAAAAAACATTTAAAATTTTTGAAATTCAACAACAAAATGATGACTAATTATAGGATTGAATATTTTATTCAAATATTACTTTCGAATATGAAATTAAGGAATTGATAAATAGATAGATAAGATATCGTTGTTTATTGTTTAATATGAACAATAATTTCCACACAAACCTTATTTGTTATTGTTGCAACAATAAGTTGTAAAGATAAGATATCTTGTTTATTGTTTAATATGAACAATAATTTCCAAACAAACCTTATTTGTTGTTGTTGCAACAATAAGTTGTAATTGTCCCGTATCATCAATTATACCAAATCGTGCACATCCAGGAACAATATGATGTGATATTTTATAAGTAAATTCTGATCGAAGGTTTAACATTTAACTAAGCAAAATTGCGACCAAAATTAAACGACACAAAATTGAAAGCGTTGTCAAGGGAAACCGTTGTCAATCGATAATGTCATACTATGATATTGCAATAAATATATGAAAGAATGATGACATAAAATTGATAATATTTTCTCATATAAAATTATAATAAGGAAAAAAAGTTTTTTTTTTCAAACTAAATAAATGAATTGAAATAAATTTTTGATGTGACATTTCAAATGACATGAAAAATTTTTTGTTTCAAAAAAAAAAGAAAAAAGAAAGCATCAAAATAATTGTTCCTTTGAAATGCTAAGGTATTGCTAGGCATATCAATGATGAATTGAACTGGTGCTAAACAATTCAATTTAAAATCTAAAATCTCGGAATAAATTTAATCGAATAATTAATCTTTCAAGCCTTAATTAACTCAATTAGTAAGCGCTAATGTGATAAGGTTGAAGTTTTTTGTAAGTAATATTTTTTATTTAATTTTAATGTTACATTTATAATTTTGTAATTTTTCATAATGATTAAAAACAAAATAAAAATGTACGCTGAATTAAATAATTGATCATTTTAGTAATTATACATTGGTGTGGAAGGTTGATATTGGTTCAAATCCTTTCTTCAAATCTGTTATTTGTTTGCACTGATGGTTGGCAAATTTGAATTGATGAAATGAATTTGAATAAAATGAAATTTAATTTTATCAAATATTTTTAACACAATTTAAAAATTTGTTTGAAAATCATTTTAAAAGGTGTTGAAATTTCAAATTTCAATTTTTATCACTTTCAGTTCTTTCCCTTTTTTTTTAAATTTCATAAAAATTAACAAAAGAAATATGAAGTAGCGGAAATATTATTGAAGTTATACGGGAAAAGAAATGTATGAAAAGAAATGGCAATAGAATCAGAGTCGGATAATTCTGAAACTGCCACATCAAATGTGACAATTTTGAAATCTTTGCATGAAAAAGGAATTCATTACAAAGAAATTATAGGTTTGCGTGCATTTTCAACGTGAACTTTTGAAATATTTAATTAAAGTTTTGTTAATTTTATAATTTAAAAATTTACCGAAAAAAATTTTTTAATTCAATGCTAAAATTTTGTGATTTTTATGCAATTAGCTGAAATTAATAATAAATTCAAAAAAAAAAAGAAAAAATCAGGCGATAAATTACAGTTTGCAAAATTTTATAGTTGGAAATTATTACAGGTAATCAATATTATATATCATTTTTCAGGTAAGGGGACATTTTCATCGGTTAGATGTGCATGGCATGATGAAATGAAGCAAAATGTTGCACTTAAAATTATCGATACAAGGTATGCTATAATTAACTTATTGATTAATTAATTAAATTTCTTTTTGATTAATATTTTTCATTGCATATTTTAATAAAAAGCTATTTTCAGTTCAAATTCTGATTTTATCGTACGTTTTTTACCACGTGAAAAAATTATTGTTCAACAACTTAATCATGCAAATATTATCAAAAATTTTGAAGTTAGTCATTAATGGAATTAATTTGACGATGATAATAGTGATAATGATATTATTAACACTTTTGATTAGTAATAGTATTAAAGTAAACTAATTAAGGGTTAAATTATATTATTATATTACATTGAATGAAATATTAATCATAGCATAAACATATATTTTAGTCGAAAATTATCCAAATCTAATCTAAATCAACAAAGGTAAAGTTTGTAATAGAAGCTTATCAGAAAAAAAAGTAAATCAGAATTAGCTAAGGTAAGGATGATGATGATGATAATTGTTTTTCCAAGACTGATCTATCACTAATTGATGGTATGGAATGGATGAGAAATAAATGATATATTAGCATAAAATGTTAGATAATGAATGAAAATATACAAAAAAAAAATAAAACATAGAAATATTTTATTTTTACCCTATTTCTTTAACATCGGATTATAAACAGATTATTTATCAGATCATAAATGCTAACAGATTCATTTATCAGATCATAAATGCTAACAGATTCATTTATCAGATCATAAATGCTAACAAATTCATTT
>NW_018108286.1:82484-84730 GCF_000183805.2 Loa loa | reverse complement strand
ATTTATCAGATCATAAATGCTACAAATTCATTTGTTCAGATCATAAATGCTAACAGATTCATTTATCAGATCATAAATGCTAACAGATTCATTTATCAGATCATAAATGCTAACAGATTATTTATCAGATCATAAATGCTAACAGATTATTTATCAGATCATAAATGAGGAACCATATGTATGCTTCATTCAAGAATATGCTATGCATGGTGATCTTTTGCAACGAATTAAAAAGAATGATCGGATCGATGAAGAAGAGGGTCGTTTCTATTTTCGACAACTTATTGAAGCACTTACGGTATTTTGCTATACAGCTATGATCATTGTAATTTAATTGATAAAAAAGTAAAAGGAATCTTTATAAGTTTGATTTTTGCTAAATTAAATTGTAAATTGAATCAAATGCTTCTCGAATTAGTTCATATAAGATTAACTACATAAGTTTATCATTTCATTTGATTATCTCTGTGATACTTTTTCACTTTTCTATAATTTGATATTGATGCTACGATAAATTAGCAAGATTTTGTATAAGTTTGAATATCAATTTTAAATATGACAAAATTGGAGTATCAAATTTAAACATAAGAAAGTTTGAATGTCAAGTCTAAATGTAACAAAATTTGAATAACAAATTTAAATACAACAAAGTTTGAATATCAAACTTAAACAGTATCAAGTTTAAATGTAACATTAAATATTAAAAAAAAATTTAAATATCAAATTTAAGTATAACAAAAGTTTGAATATCAAATTTGAATATTACAAAAGAATTATAAAATGAATTTATTGACAAATATCTTTAATTAGTTAAAATTGTAAATAAATTAATCAAATTTGAAATGATTTAGTATTTGAAATCAATCAGTATAGCACATCGTGATATCAAATGTGAAAATGTATTGTTGGATAATTGTGATAATGTTAAACTTAGTGATTTTGGTTTTGCTCGTTTTATGAATGCTGATGAAGTGTCGCATACATTTTGTGGATCTCGAGCTTATGTTGCACCTGAATTATTACGGTAACAATAATTTTAATAAGTTAGGCTTTCTTTTTTTTTTTCCAAATTCAAACTTTTTTTTTTTTAACTGATAATATATATATATGATAAAAAAAAAGAACGTAAAAAAAACTCATTCAAAATATAATCATATAAATGAAAATTTTATATTTAAAAATTTTTTATAATTTAATTTGGAAAAGAAAAAAAAATTGATATGTTTAGATCATGTCCATATAATGGTTTTTTGGCTGATATTTGGAGTGCTGGTATATTGCTATATGTTATGGTAACTGGTTTTATGCCATATGATGATCGAAATATTACTAAAATGCTTGAAAAACAACTACAACATCGGTAAATTTTTTTTTTGATATATAATATATTATTTGATTTAATTTTTACAAATATTTCAAATATTTGATTTTTTTCATTTTCATATTAATCAATAATTCATTACCTTCAATAAGCATTTAATTATTACATAAGAATTATTTATTTAATCAAATATTAAAAAAGATAGTATTTTTTCGCCTTTTTTTTGCATAAGTATTAATCATAAATGATTTTATAAATTATAGGATTACATTTCCACGTCGACGTAATTTGAGTGTTGAAGTTAAAGAACTTATCTATTCTATGGTACATCCAGAACCATTAAAACGACGACCATATCATGAAGTTATCTTATCAACATGGCTTGCTGATACAAAGTATGAACTTCGCTCAGAACCATTCTCGCAGAAATCTGATTGAATATTAGCTTAAGATTAATTAAATGATGTAAAAATTGATGATTCAATTTTTTTTTTTTGCCTTTTCCAATGAAATTCATAATATTTGCAATTATTCAATGCAAATATTCGTTGCAATTAATGATTGAAATTAAATTTATTGATTTAACCATATCATAAGTTGAACTTTTTTTTTAATAATAATTACAAATTCATATTTTGACCTCAAAATTTCTTCGTACCAAAAATGATACAAAAAAAAAAAAATACAATATCGCACACTTTCGAGCACCGCACATTTTTTCAATATGGTACATTTTAAGTACCATATATTTCTAATACAGTATACTCTCAGTACCGTATTCTCTTATCGTCATCAAAAATTAGATTTGCATAAATATGTAACTTTAATGTTACTTCCTAATTCATTGAAAAGTGATAGAAAAATGATTGAAAAAATTAAAAGTTTGAAATGTTTTCAAGGAATAGTAGGAAATTGTAATTTTTAT
>NW_018108286.1:79379-82114 GCF_000183805.2 Loa loa | reverse complement strand
AATGAAATTCATAATATTTGCAATTATTCAATGCAAATATTCGTTGCAATTAATGATTGAAATTAAATTTATTGATTTAACCATATCATAAGTTGAACTTTTTTTTTTAATAATAATTACAAATTCATATTTTGACCTCAAAATTTCTTCGTACCAAAAAAAAAAAAAAATCAATATCGCACACTTTCGAGCACCGTACATTTTTCAATATGGTACATTTTAAGTACCGTATATTTCCAATACAGTATACTCTCAGTACCGTATTCTCTTATCGTCATCAAAAATTGGATTTGCATAAATATGTAACTTTAATGTTACTTCCTAATTCATTGAAAAGTGATAGAAAAAATGATTGAAAAAAAATTAAAAGTTTGAAATGTTTTCAAGGAATAGTAGGAAATTGTAATTTTTATGCAAAATTCTAAACATCATTTAAAGGAAAAGTTCACAAATTAAAATTGTAAAATTTCGATAAATATTGATAGATGAATTGCTGCATGTAAAGTAAAAATAAAATTGTACCATTTCTTGCTCAAAATGTATTGGTCATTTTCTCGTTACATTGGTCAAAGTTTTGCGATCAAACTTTCGCAGTATTGAATAACCTAATTCTTAATTAACAATTATCAATGGAAGAAAATCAAACAGTTAAAATGAATAGTATTTTAAAACAGCATTATTGATTTTTTCATTCTATCTCCATATTTGGCAAAAAATTTTAAAAAAAGAAAAAAATGGTACGAAATATCGTACAATATCAAAATACAGTATAATATCTGCAGTAAAATATCAAATACAGTACAATACAATATTTTACAGTATGACACCAAAAATAATGATATAATACTTGAAAATTTAAGGTAAAATTCAGCAAATAATTGAATTCATATCATTTGGCATAAGTGAGAAAAAAATTTCATTTCAAAAATGTTTTTGTGTAACCAATTCGTAGCCAAAATGAAACAAATTTTAAATATTTGGCATTTTGATTATAACTATTTGGATTCAGAAAAAAAATTCCGGTAGCATACAATACTTACCAGTACGGTATTATGTGATACTTACCATATGACACTTATTAATTCGGTAGCATATGATACTTACCAGTACCGTTTGTCTCGTTATTTCATGCAATCAGAAAATAACAGAATGTGAGAATTTGTTTTAAACTAAGCAAATAATACTAATTAATTAATTTGTAACATCATTATGAATGATGATGATTCGTGCTGTTTGCAAAAAATGAAACTGTAATAGTAAAACAAAAAAATTTATGATAAAATTCATAATTGGTAAAATCAAATAAGAAATGAAAAAATTTTTAATTATAAATGCAATCGTTGCATTTTATCGATTGTTTTGAATTGGTCAATTGCTTCTTGAATTTCTTCGATATGTATTGGTGGTGCTAGAAAAAATTATTTATCATTATTAGGGAATTATTAAATGTTAATAAATAAAATTAAATTTTAAAAAGTTAATGATAAAGTATAATTTGTTTACCTGGATAATTCATTGAATCACTTGGAAATTCTTTTTGATCTAATGGTGAAGGTAAATTTTTCAAAAATGGCATCCATGAAATAGCAGACGAATTACGACCCTAAAAATAATTTACTTTTTTTTTTCTTTCAGAAATTTTAATGAAATTTATAAGAAAATTTTGTTTGCATTTTGGATAAATTTTAGAAAAATTAATTTTAAAAAAAATTAATTTTTAAAAAGAAAGAATCAAAAAAATGCAAAATTAATTTTTTAACAAAAAAACAACCAAATATTTTACTTGTAAATGATTGGCATATTGATTTTTAGCATTTTTCGGGAATGCATTCTCGATTTTGGCATGTGTTTTTTCGTCTAACCTTAATTATAAATAAATATTATGAAAATTTTATGCTTTTTTTTATAAAATTTTCAAACTTTTGACCTTTGACTTCTTTAACGAATAAAATCAATTAATTACCTGTATTCATTTAATTGATCTAAATTTGTAAGAAAATCACATGTTTGTGGCATAATAAGCATCATTGATGTAGCTATCGGGCTATATGCCCAAGATTTATGCAATGATACCAATGGCCTGAATAATACTTCCTGTAAATATATTTATAATTAAATATGAAACTATTAAGTATTTCAGGTATTATAACGGAATTTTACGGGAAATATACTGTGTAATATTTTGGAAATGTATAAGCCATTTAAATAGAATCAATAGAAATGCATTAATTTGGAATGAAAAATAATTATAGCATTAATTGATAATCTATTTCCAATCATTTCATATTTTTAAAAATATTTCCAAAAATAATTATTCGAGAATTTTCCGGAATAATTTTTTTTTTTTTTAAATTCTTACCAAAAACATATTGCCACCAATGTCACCACATCGTCTGTTGTATTTTTCCCGTAAACATTCAATGTAACATGATAATGTGCTAAAGAAAAAAAAAAAGGAAGTATTTTCCGGAATTTTCCGGACGATAAACAATAATCAATTTAGCATTCCGGTTTTTGCTTTCCACTAACTTAATCTATAAAATAGACAAAACTAATAAATCTTTTAATTTGACAATTTTTTGTTAGTTGATTGATGTAATTGAAGGTCAAATCAATCAACGACATTTATATTTAATTAACTTTGCTAATTAATTTCTTAATTTATCAGATTGTTTCATTTTGATGCGATAACTATATTATATTTCATTTTTATTGTAATTAATTCCAAAAAAAAA
>NW_018108286.1:53302-78918 GCF_000183805.2 Loa loa | reverse complement strand
AAAAACAAAAAAGGGGGAAAATTTTCAGGAAAAAAAAGGAAGTATAAAATATAAACATACCTACAAGCATCGCTACTTATTTTAGCAAAATATTTCACATTTATTTTAGCCGGTGTATCATGTTCCGGAATTGAAAACGGTAAAGTAGAATGAATGTAACTATATATGAACCATCCAAGTACTTGACGACTTGCTTGACATTTTCCTTGACATTCTGTAACTTTTGCATATTACGAATTTTCAAAGCAAGGAGACAATAAAATGAGCTAAAAATCAAGTTATTAATTAATTTCAAATCTAATTAATACATTAAACTTAATGCTAATAGCATGAAACTTACCACGTAAAACTGTTGCGGAATGAATATCCAAACATTCAAAGATATATCTATAAGCTATAACGAAAAAGTTAAGTTAATTATGAAAGATGAAAGATCAGATTGGTTAATTCAATCTTAAATTTTGTTAATTATACTAATTATACTATAAAGTTTATTGTGCTGGAAAAAAAAAGAAGTGATCTTGATATGTTCATTTTGAGTATATTTTGATTAAATGATTTTTTAATATATTAGTAATTGAATAATTAAATAATTGACATTAATATATACAATGATTATTATAAAATAAAATATTACAAAAGATTAGCTATTTAAAATTACCTGTAAATTGATCAATGCAAAAATACCGGAAACTATCTAGCAAAGATTCAATTCCTGATTGTCTTGAACATTTTCCGGGTACATGATTGGTACACTGTAATACTCCACGTAATCGGCTAAAATGATAATTAGCAAACATGAGTTTATATCATGTTAAAATTAGATTTGATAAAAATGTGAAAAATAAAATTAATAAATAAGATGGTAGACAAAAAAAAAAAAAAATGATGATACCTCTAACATATCTATCAATTTACGTGAAAATTTACGTGTTACGTGAAATACGTTAAAAATAAAAACATACTTGCAAACGTTAACAAATCGCTCATAATGATTTCCGGATACTAATGATGCTCGAATTGCTAGTAAGATTGGTTTTGTGCATTCTAAAATTCCAACAAATAATCAATTAAATCAAAATATTTCTTTCTTTTAAATTATTAAAAAATTTAAAATTTAATGACAACTTACTTAAGCAGCGTATAATTTCTGATATTAATGATCTAGGAAATGTCCTATTAATATTCAAAGTTCGCTGTAATAATTGTCCCATTTGTTGATTTCGTAAAATCATTTTTGATTGTTCATCTGTTATTGTTGTCATTGTTGTCACATGTTGATACTGAAAAGGATTGTCATCCGAATGCAATTTTTTCATATCTGAAATAACAAACTATTCATTTCACATATAAATATTATCAATTTTTCGTGTAAAATTTAAATACTTCAAATATTTTGCTTAATTTTCATATGAATTCCTGCATAGTATTAACAATTCTGCATAGTTTTGTGACAATTTTGTGTTAAAAATAAAAAACAAAAACTGCATAGTTTAGTGACACACACCTGTAAATTGGTTAATTAATTAGGTGAGATTAAAAAGAAAAAGTTTATTAAAGAAAGGCAAAATTCGATAAATTTTTAAAAGTGCTAAATTTTCATGTCACATCTGATCAATTTGTTCATTTGCGCTTAAAAGAGCTTAAAGACGCGCGATTGTCCTATAATTGCATAATTACATTTAAAGTATTTTTTAAGTTGAAAATAACATACAGTACTATTCATTGATATTTCACGTAAATTAATTATTCTTACCTTTGTTAATTACTATAATGATAATGGTAATTTTATACAGTTTTTTTTTTTAAAAAAAAAGACTAATTGTAAGGAAACTAACCAGAAATGGCTATTTGATTGGTGAAAATTGCAATAGCAAGTAAGAATTGAAATAGCATTTTTACATTCGCTATTAGCATTTTAATATTTCTATAAAAAAAAAAAAAATTAGTAATTTAAAAATGGAATTATTAATCGATTAATACATATTTTTCAATTAATAATTAAATAAAAATTGTGTAAATAAGCAAAATAAAAGCATAAATTTTGCTCAAATTGAAAAAATATTAGATAAAAGGGAATAGGAAAAGAAAGTATAGCCTATATAATCAATTTGATGATTAATGAATGATAATGTTTTGGGAAAAATCTAATGCTTCTTTTTTATGATCATTACTCAGATTAGAGATGCGCATTTGGCAGATCAATTTATTTATTTATTCCTAATAAAAGCATTAATCGATTGAAATATTGTTAGCGGTAAATTAATAACTTAATAATTCAATATAAACAAAAAAAGAAATTAAATTTGAATATTCTTTAAAAAAAAAAAATTAAATGAAACCAAAAAAAGATAATAATTCAATATAAAAAAAAACTAACAAAAAAAAAAATTTTTTTAAAGAAAATTTTTTTAAAGAGAATTTTTAAAAAAAAATTAAAATGAAACTGAAAAAGATTGGAATTAAACAAAAATAATTGGAAAAAAATCTTTGTTTTTTTAAAGAAAATGAAATTTTTTTCTAATGCTATTTAAAAATTTTTTAAGTACAATATTTTTTTCACAAAAAATACAAATTTTTCATATAAATTTTTTTTTTTTTTAAATACAATTTAAACGATTAATTAATTTATTGATTTGTTTATTGCTTATATTTTCAGTTTTTTCAAATACAAATGACAATATCTTATAATTGTAGGTATTCTCGAAATTTCAAATTTTCGTGAAAGAAAAAAGAAAAAACAAAAAATATTTTGTAAGACTTTAGTAAAACTATATTTTATAAAACATCATTTTTTATAAATAAGAAATTTATAAAACTTTATAAAAAAATTTTACAAAACTTTTTTATTTTTTCTACAAAACTCTTTTTTTATAAAAGCCTTTTTTTATAAATGACAAAGTATATTAATGAAAATTTATAAAACGAAATAGAAATTTATAGAATTTTTTTTTAGATTTATAAAACCGAATAGAAATTTATGAAACTTTTTTATAAATAAGAAAGTATATTTGTTGCAAAAATTTATTTTAAAAATATTTTTTCTTATCAAAATTAATCGGTTCTTTTTTCTTTTCGTTATTGTTACTTTAATTCGCCACATAATTAATTAATTAATAAATAATTAATTGGTAATGAAATACTTTTTATCGATCATTCATGTTTTCCTTTTTTCTTTTGGAAAAATAAAAAAGGGTTGCAAAAAAAGTAGAAAATTTTTCTCTTTTTTTTTTGTAAATTTTCATTTAAATTATTAAATCTTTTAAATTATCATTTTAAAACAAAAAGCACTTGCAGAGATCAATGTTGATATAAAATGTTCAAAATAATTATTACATATATTTGGCGTAATTTAATTTAACTTTTAATTATCTATTAATTAGTAAGAAATATAATTTCACGATAAGTAACACCAGATTTACTTGATAAATACGCATACGGTAATTTGTTACACGATTAATAAATATAATTTTTTTTATGTATATACGGTAATTCATTACACAATTAGTAATTTTTTTTTATATTTTTGATTTATATACGATAATTTATTACTACACATATATCAATGATGATAATTTATTTCAGTTTAAATTGATATCATTACATTATCATTATCATTATTAACAATTAGTTCAAACACTCATCATCTATTGATCTTAATTATATCTTTTTGATCATATAATGAGAATTGAAAGATCTAAAACAGGAATATCCTTGAATAAATTCAGTTTTTTTTTCGATAATTTAAAAAAAATTAAAATTGATGGCTTTATGCTATAATCAATATTTTGATATAAGTATGCAACGATACGTAAAACTATTTTATAGAGCTTAAAAATTGGAAAGATTAAATTAGTTTACAGATGGTATTATTAGCTATTGTAATTGTAATATTAGTATAATATGTAATTATATATGTAATAACAATTGTGATATTAGTTATTGTATTAAATTGTAGTAATTAAATTAATTAGGAAATTTAAATGTTTTTTAATTCCAATGAAATTAACTTATTTCAATATAGTAATTGTATAAATTTATTTCATTTTTTTTTCTTTTTTTGTTCTAAAACCATTTTTTATAACAATAGAATCTACCGAATTCATTCATCAAAATTCCATTGAATTTACAATGGTCTAATTTAAATTCATCTATCAATAAATTTAAATTTAACCATTGTGATAAATCGATCGATTAATTTTGGTGCTAAAATGATCAATAAAATATGGAAAAAAAATTTGATTTAAATTTGATCTGTTACGATAAGAATATTGTATATATAATTTGTTTTATATTATATTGGAAATAAAAGACTGAAAAAGAAAATAAGGATTTCATATCATTTCGAATATAATCATATCATTTCTTTATATCGTAAATTATGAGAAAATAACAATCGATTAATTTATATTTTTATATTTACATGCGTATTTTTTATTAATTTGTATTCTATAACTTATAAAATGATAATAACAAAATTTTGGAATTTGTTATCGAAATGGTATCAAATATCGGAGTAATTAATTATAGCGAAAACAAATTGATATATTTCATTGTTGTATTTTAATTTTAGATCTGTTCAAGGTTAGCATGAATTCGTTTACTAATTGTAAATGAATAACAATTTTTTTGACATCTCATTATTCTGGTATATTTGGTAACGCTTCTATAGTGGCGTTAATTAATGAGCTCATTCAAAATTTATTCACATACCTTAAATTAAGCACCTGAAGATAGTTAGACTATTTGTTGATACAGGTGATAAGATAGGTGATAAGATAAAAATATACCTCAAATACTTTGAACTTTACACAATTAAAAGTGTTTCTAAGAGGTTTGGCATAAAAATTTGCAACATAATCTTGGAAACAGCATGGTTAGCAATGATCGCATATTTCTGTAGGATACATTTCAGGTATTCCGATTAGCATTTCTGGAAATTGAGAGAAGTAAATTTGACGCTTAAAAAGATTTATCATGTTACAGTACAACAAAAACTTAATTACTTATTGATTGCCTATTATTGATTACTTACATAGTAGTAGTTTAGCGGCTATATGAAAATGTCTTTCATAACTGATAAAATATTATACGATGATAAAATGAATGTATATGATAAGATAAAGTGATAAACTAATTGGTGACAAAAAAAGACGATGTTAAACTTACTTATTGTCATGTTAAACTTACTATTAAATAAATTATGTGTTTAACTTACAATATCAAATATGAAAGTTGATATTTATACAGTATTTCTAGTTTATTTTTGAATGTATTCAAACTGACCAGCAAATCGCCCATCAAATCGTCCAGTTTGGAAACTGACCAGAATATTATCCATCTAGATAGTAATTCACCCATCCTTTATCATTTTGTCACCATCTTCAAATATGCTAGACTTATTATCTTAAATAACAAAAAAATAAAAATAAAAACCGTCTTAAGTAGCAAAAAAAGAAAATGTCACTCATAGCTTTTGTAAATTTTTAAAAAATTTGCATATTTTAAGATACAGTTTATAAATTGTAAAATTTCGCATTAATCGTATTCACTCAGTGTTATTTGTCGTGTGATTGAGATTGGTTATTTCAATCACAAACCTGAAATTAATTATTTCAAACTCAGTGATCTGGTCATTATGGTCACTCCATTTGGTCATCCTAAAATCAGTCAGCTTTTTTTTTCGATTTATTTAAGGAAAAAGAAAAGAAAGAGTAAGAGAAGATGTATTTTTTCCTTGTTTTACACTAAAAGTTTATTTATTTATATAAGGGACTTTTTATTTATTTACTTTTTTCGTAGTTTAAGTAAATAACAAAATTTAATTAATCATAATTAGTTTAAAGTTGTTAAATTAATGTTAGAAATAATTAAGTTGATAGTTCATTAAGAATTATATCATTTTGATAAATTAGGACAATTTAGTATAAACTGCTTGTTTACTTACTTACTTA
The DNA here is from genome assembly GCF_000183805.2 of Loa loa. NCBI lineage: Eukaryota > Metazoa > Nematoda > Chromadorea > Rhabditida > Onchocercidae > Loa > Loa loa. The sequence goes on along the minus strand of NW_018108286.1, from coordinate 72,964 downwards.
CTTACTTAATTACTTACTTACACAATTAATTTACTTATCAGTTTCAAATGAAATTTGACTAAAAATTAAAATGAATTTCTCATAGACGATTGGGAATGTTCGTCATTAATCGATTTTGGTATTAAACTATTGAATACAATTCCATCGAAACGTCTTAATTTGGCATATTTGTCAGCAGAAGAAATGGTTTCTATCATTTAAAATTGTTTAAAACTTTTCCATATTATTCCTCTTCTTTTTTTCTTTTTGAATTCTTTTCCAAAAATTTATATGGTAGATATTTATCATAATTGTTACCAAAAGATTACGCGTAAACACGTGTGATACGTGATATGTACGTATGTATTTCTGTATTAGATGATAAAGAAAGAAAGGTTTGGATAAAGTGAACAAACTTATCTGATGTTTTGTTTGTATCATTGAAAAAAGAAAAAAATTCATTGTTATTTTATTAATTATAAAATTCTTTTTGGGTTTTCTTTTTTAATTTTAGGAAATTAAAAAATTAATATTTTAAAAATTTTTGTTTTTGTTTTTTTTTACAAAATTATTACCAAAATTTATCCGAAAAGAGAGATTTTACCGGGATGAATCTGAATTAATTCTAGAATATATCGAAATGAAAATTGTTACAATTGAATGATTTTAATAAATAATTGAGTAAGAACTGAATTAAATAATTGAGTCTTTTTTATTTTTTTATCATGCTTTGATCAACGTAATGATACGAACCAATAGATTCCCGCATATAATTTCTCGGATGGACCGGAATCGGGTAAACCGAGGAATGGTTGATTTCTTGAAATTAACTTATAATTGATATCAATGTTTGATTTGTAATACAACTCACAAATTTTAGGACAATTTGCGTATAACATATGAAGAATGGAATCTTGCCATTTCACCATTGCAAATTGTTCGTGGACTTGCAGCTTTGCATATATTAGCTGATGGCAAATGCAAAATTAAACTTGCTAAATTAATTTCGAAAGGTATATCTAATACATATGTATACATATAGAACAAATATTTGAAATGAAATGAATCATCCTAGATATGGTCACTTATAAGAAGGAAAGTTGGTCATTTAATGAAGAAATATGTGATATAAAGAATTGGTCATTTAATAGAGAAAAATTTTATAAAAGAATTGGTCACTTATAAAGAAATGTTTTACAAAAAAAAAAAAAATGAATAATATGTAAGATTGCAAGAATGAAAGAATAATGAAATGGCATAAAAACATTGATTGAAATTTTTTTTTTTAGAATTGAACAATTTTGCAAAATTTACAACAGTGAAATCAATTATATAACAAAACCGGAAGATTATCTTTTGCATTCCGGAAAAGAAAACAGCTTTAATTGTTGCCTGATTAGTATAGACTAGTGATTCTCAATCTTCTCTTAACCAGTGACCACTTTAACTTTTTCATTTGTAACATGAATTAGCAAAATACGAAAATAATAAATTCCGTTTATTTGAAAATAAACTTTAATGAAAATTTAGTTACACTTAGGGAAACATTATAATGATAATAAAAAACAAAAAATAGCCCGGCATGTTTTCTATTTACCGCTCCACCCTATTTTTCACTTACCGCACGGTCCTGTTTTCTACTCACCATTCCGCCTTCTTTTCTTTTTTACTGCGGCACCGCTCGCTTTTGCGGACCGCCGTTTAGAACCACTAATATAGGCAAATATTATTGAATTTCTTGAAATAATTTGTCTTTTCTTTTTCTTTTGCAGCTTTATTTGGTGTAATTGAAGTTCTTGGGAAAACTGTACATGAAGATTTGAATGATCTTTGCATCAATTACTTGAAATCATTATCAAAAGGAGCAATACAAATATATTTTGAAGAAAATGATTTGTTAAAATTTGATAATGAATTAGTGGAATATATTGAAAAATATTACGGTACAGAGGTTAGATTTTATAGTTTGTTCTGAAATGCTATTTCCTCCCCTCTTTCATATCATTTTGTTTGTTCTTTTATAGTCTCGAGAAGCGGAAATGATCGAATTTGAAATGGATGAAAGGATGAAGAAAGAAGTGATACAAACAATGTGCTTCCAAATGAATCCTAATGGACAAACACTCGTAAATGAAATGAATAAAAATATTAAAGTAATTGATTAATTGATTAATTAATTCCGATAGTTTTTAAAATATGATAGTTTTAAATGATAGTTATGCTTTTTATCATTTATCATGTCAATTGTTATTTCCAATGTTACGATATGCTAAGATGAATTATTAATTTTATTTATCATATTAATTAATATTTCCTATCCCATACTAAGATAATTTATCAATTTCATTTATCATATCAATCGACATTTTCTATGCTATGCTATACTAAGATGAATTATCAATTTCATTTATCGTTAATTGATATCAATTAACATTTCTTATGCTATGCTATGCTAAATATGAATTATTATATAGGAAGCAAGTCAAGGAATCGTGGAATATGTTGTACGTCAAGATTTGAAACCAAAACAAAAAACACGTTTAGTACTAATAACAACATTTAATTCGACATTCTATTGGAAACCACCGGGTCAAATACAGGAAGTGGAGACATTTTTTTATGAAACGTATGAGAAAATTACGCAAACACGTAGCATTGTATGCTTAAGTTTAAATTTACTATTTTAATAATATTTTTTTAAAAAATGAAAAATAAAAAAAAAATTGAACAGTTTTGATAATAATTTTTATAGTTTAAATTAAAATTAAAGTTTAATAATTCAGATAAAAGGATATCGATGTGATGGCTTATTTCGTACATGCCTTACCAATGATGGTATACGTGTCCTCGAATTAGATTCTGAAATTGATGATCTTAAAATGTAATATATTATTAAAATTTAAAATACAATATGAATGAATGATAATAATAGGTGAAAAAAAATGGAAAATATTAAAAAAATTTTTTTTTGACTGTATAAATTATTTAATAAAATTTTTTATTTTGGGTAGTTTTTTTTCTTTTTTTCTCATTTTTAGGTATTTTTTTTCTTAATTTTAGGTACCTTTTTCAACCACAAATGCTATTTTCAAATGATTTCCTGAAATCATTAGATGGTAAACAACTACGACATTATATCGATCAAATAAGCCTAGAGCCATTAAGACAATCGGTAAGTTTATCGTATTGTTATTGTCCTTTTAAAATAATTCGGTATAATTTTAATTGTTATTTTTGTAATTTTTAATTAAAATTAATTTTTTAATTAATTTTTTAAGTAATTTTTAATTAAAAGGTAATATCTTTACTCTTCTAGGCATTAATCATTCTATTGTTTCAATTCGATGTAATTTTAATTATTTTGGTAATTTGTAATTAAAAGATAATACCTTTATTCTATTAAGCATTAATTATTTCTATTATTTTAATTAGGTATAATTTCAATTATTACTTTTGTAATTTGCAATCAAAAAGTAATGCTTTTCAATTAAAAGGTAATACTTTCACTGTATTAAGCATTAATTACATTATTTGTTTTAATTGTGATATATTTATTACAAATTAATATTTCTAATTTAAAAATTTTAAATATTTCAAATTTCGTATGTCAAATTGATACATATGTAATAGTAAGAAATATTTAATTTCAGGTTGTAATTCCATGTATTTCGATAAATTCACCTGTTGGTTTACGATCAGTATTTGCATCATGTAATCCATTCTATCATTTTATCTTCAAAAATAAACATCCACAATTTCCGTATCCATGTATCTCTCAAATATTTTCACCGGATAAGGCCGAATTTGGAATGATATATGGGAAAGGTTCACGGGAAAATTATGGTCCAAGTCATATATATCCACTTTGGGATTATTATCATAAAACTAAAATGGTTGTATGTTTAAATTATAATTTAAATTTGAAATTGAATATTTTCAAATCATTTTTTTTACAATTTTTTAAATGGAAAAAATTTTTCAATTGAAAATTTTACAAATAAAACGATCAATTAAATTGTGCTAATTATTAATTTGATTTTTTTTTTTGAATCCGAAAAAGAAATGATGATAAAAAGTTTCCATGAAATGGCAATAAAAAAATTTTAGAATTTTTCGATCATAATCTTTTTATCCCTTATCATTTCTTTTTATCAAATCTTTTATCATCTTTTCTTTTATCATTATTGTCATTATTATTATCCAATAATTTAACTGTTATGATTATCCATGTATACATTGAAATTTAACATCATTCCTCATTTGTTATTATAGGTAAAAATTGGACGACCAGAAATGACAAAAGAAAATGATGATGAAATGAAAGCAATTACTTACAGTCAACGAAGTGATTAAATTTTTTATTTTTAAAATTAATTTTGGAATTTTTTATTTCTTTTTTAATAAAATATCAATTATAATAATGAAAGATAGAATATATTGATTTTCTTTTTTTTCCCTTAAAAAAACAAAAACAAATTTGAAATTTTATTGTAGCAATGAAAGATGAAATGACTGAGAAAAGAAAACAACGAGTGATAAGTGTTAGTGGAAGGATGATGTTTATTGAAGGTCAAGTTGGAATTGATCGAAAACATTATATGATCGGAATTCTCGGGGTTTTTTTCTTTTCTTTCTTTCTTTACTTTTATCACTTTTTTTTTTTACACATTTATTTGTTTGACAATAGCTAAATTCATTTTCTTTTTCTTTTGATGATCATCTATCCCTCCTTGCATAATACGGGGTTTTTAATAGCTTATCAATTATCAATAGATCGTTTAATTTATCATTTCAGACAACGAAATTTAACAAAAAAAAAAAATTAATTTACAGAATGGAAATGATGAAAATTTTGATAGTAAACGAATACTTGATTCAATTGCTAAATCAAGAAAATTCAAAAGGAACAAACGAGGAATTTTGAATAAGTATTATTATTTTGTAAATTTGAATTCCACAATATGATGTTTTCTCCTTTTTTTTTCTCAGAGAATAATCGGATATACAATCCGTAGCGGAATACGGTTAAATGATTAGTTTTGCATATATAATCCGTAGCGGAATGCGGTTAAATGATTAGTTGCACTAAGTTGCACATATTTATATATGCATGCATATATGTATTTGAATATCCCATGTCAACCTTTAATGATATGTCATAGGCCAAGCTCAGATAGAATATTTCAACCGAAGAAACCACTAAAACAACTATTGAAAAATACAATCAAACAAATGAGAATTCAACAGGATATTAGTCGAAAAAAAGAATTGCCACAGGAATTGCCACAGCAACAAATGTAATTAGCGCTAAAATCAAATGTTACACTAATTAATTAAGTATTATTTCTCGAATTTTCTGTTTATTCAGTTGTAATTAAACTAAATGAATAACTTATTCCACATTTATTCTATTCCATACTATTCTTTCTATTTTACTCTATTTTTTTTCTTAAAATTTCGAATTATTTAATTTTAATTAATGAATAATTTGTTTCATTTTTTTTCTTAACATTCACAGAATAATATGCTTATTTTAAGAATTATTTTATTGTAAATATTACATATGAAATTTACTAAATATGCTAGGTATTTCCAATAATTATATTAATTAATAACAAGTATTTTCAAAGAATTTATTTTTCTATTCTATTTATTGATATTTTTAAAAAAAAATACAATAATAGAAAATATATAATAATGTTTTCCTTTAAAATATATAATAATCAGGAGAAAGTGATAATTACTTATCAGTACATTTGAAAAGTATTTATCATGATTATATGAATATTTAGTGATGTAAAAAGAATTCAAGCAGATCATCAACAAGCAAATCCATTGATGGAACAAATCAACAAAATACTAAAAAAGATGAAAAACACAAATTGATGATAAGGATGATGATGATGATAATAATCCTCATGTTAATATTAATGATAACAGTAACAGAACACAATCATCCATGTCAACATATTCGGTGAATTTTATTATCAAATATGATAAAAGAGAGTATGATAATGTGATAAATAAGATAATTTTAGCTTTGGCTTAACCTTAAATTAATTATTTACAAATAATTTTAATCAATCATTATAAATTTTGGTAAAGGCATTAATTTCGTTGTTTTGTATAAGTATTAATGAACGAATGATGTCAATATTTCTTAAGAGTTAAAGAAGAAAAGATTGATGAATCAATTAGCAATTAATTCTAGATTAATTAGTCCAATGAAAAGTTTAATTGTAATTAAATTCAATTATGAGAAATATGATAGGATAGGCAAAAGTTGAGGATATTTTTTCTATTCATTTGTTGACAAATATAAATTGTATTTTAGAAACGTTCCGCAGCGGGCGCAGAAATTAAAAAACAAAATTTAAAAGTAAATTTTTTCAAATTTAAATATTTCATATAATAATATATATGCAAAACTTTTAGCATACATCTTTTCATCATCATTATCTTTTATCAGAAAATGCTGATAAGAATTGATGATGATGATGATGATAATGATGGTGATAAGGATAATGATTTTCATTCGATTAAAATTTTTGAAACAAATTAGCTCAAGGATGAAAACTTTATGTGGTATTTCAAAGGACCAAAGATCAAAGATTAAACGATCATAAAAGAAGCTACATTAACTTTTCACTTCATATCGCGATCATTGCTTCTTTTCCTTTTTTTTTCTTTTGTTTTAAAACGGTATATTTTAACCTTTAACCCCTATCTCGCTTCTTTATACTTTTTACCGCATCCATTGCATCTTGAATATTTTGAAATTCTGGTATTTCCCGATAACCTAATATGTTATTTTCTTGTTCTTTGTTTAACAAAAGTTATCATGATTATCATTTTAATTATGATGTCATTCAGATTATTTGCTGATAAATATTTTTATCAATTCATATTCTGATTTATAGATAATTGCTGGAGAAATTTTAAACGATAAAGCAATTGGAAATTTGAAAGAGAAAGCTTTACAAAGTATAATTTTTCAAAATTTTAATTAACAACTTTTGCTTAATTAAAACATTTCGCATTATTATTACCTAATTTCTATTTCCTTTTTTGGCTATTTCTTACATTTTGAGTATTTTTTTTTTTTTTTACAGAAAAACAATTAATATTTCGTCTTATGAAAGGACCTGAAATAGCACTTGCTGATAAAATTGATGTTATCAAGGTGGAACGAGATGAGACACCTTCTATTGGTACATATTTTATGGTCAAAGAAAAGGAAAATCAAATTAAAGGTGACATTAGATAGTATAGATATAATAAAATTATTAGTTGGCATCAAATTTTTTTTTTTCATGAACTTAAAAAAAATGAAAAAAAAATATAAATATATATAAAAAACATAAATATAAAAATGTAAATGTTTTTTAAATTCACATTTCATTTAACCAAAAACAAAACAATTCAACTAGCTATACTTAATTAATCAATCAATTAACTTATATTTAAATTCAAATTTTTGCTAAATTATTTTCGTTTCAACAAATTTTTATATTAAATTAATCGTTTTAGTGCTAAATAATTTTGAACAATTATTAAATTATTTTTAATTATTAAATCAAATATGAAATCAAATATTAAATTATCTTAAATTATTAAATCTAATACTGAATTATTATTAAGAGATACAAGCGGATATCATTTTTGATACACCATTCCTTTATATGATTGTTAGCAAATCAGAAATGGGACGATATATTGTTGCAAGCATGGGACGATTCGTTAGTTTTCTTTTTTCTTTTCGATCTTTTTTTTTTTTTGTAATTTTAACATGCAATAATTTAAGTTAAATAATTTGTGATTTTAAGTTAATTTAACTAAAATAAAGAAATTAAAATAGATGAAAAATCCTAGATTTAGAAGTATTTGGAATCTATCATTCCCTATTGTTTATTTAATTATTGAATTATTTACTCATTTAATGATTTTCTTGAACTGATTTTATAAAATTACCAGTTTAATTTATTTTAATTCTTATTATTTCATTTACTGATTAAAATGTTTGAATGTTATGATGGTTATAATTACAGACAAATATATCAGAAATAAATCCACCAGAAAATATGCATCGCAGAGATATATCAATGATATCAACAAATGATAACAATAATTGAAATCTATTAATTGAATTATTTCGAATTAGACCAATCATTTTAATCAATATATCATCCTAAAACGTGATTTTAATTATATATCACCTAATAGATGATAAGAAAAATTAAAAAAGAATAGAATACTTACATTTATCATGTTAGAAATAAATCGTTATCATCTATTGATAATAACTACATCTTTCTTTTGCCATCTACTTTTATTTTATTTTTTCTTTTGTTTTCACCTTATCACTTCGCATTTCTTTTTTCAGTTTTGAATTTTGATTTAAAAAATTATGAATTTAATTCAGTTATATTAAATGATAAGTAATGATGAAATCATAATTAATTATTTCTTGTTCTCTCCCAAAAAAAGAAAAAGATAACATTCTATGATTTTTTTAATGAATTAAAATAAAATGTGATATCATTGCTTTCATATAATAAAATTGCATTAAAGCAAAAAAGTTCCATCAAACTTTATAAAAATATTTAGATTAAATTGAAATTGAAATATTGCAAAGTCTAATTTTATTATCAGATGTAAGAAAATAATTTTTCACCAACTGAGAAATGGTTAATTAAAATTAATTAAATCACTAATAATTGTAATAATAATGGATAATTAAAATAATGAAAGAAATAATATATGGAAAACGATTAGAATATAAAAAGCGACAAATGATTGATAAAGAAGAAACAATAAAGGAAACTTAAAATGCAATAACAGTTTACGATTTCATATGAAGAGCAGTACAGTAACTATAAGCTACAGTAGTTCATAAAAAATTAAAAAATACAGTGTGATATGGTTGAGATCATAAAAGATTGATCATTACTACACGTTTGGAATTTTTTTTCTGAATGGATAATATATTTGATGAAATTTATGGTTTTGGATTCATAAGATTATTTTGTAAATGCTATCAATAAATTGATAATTTTTGAATACAAATGCTCTCTTCAGGACTACGGTATGACTACTGTTACTGTAATTGAAAATTAAAGTTTTTAAGAAAGAAATAACTTGTGTAGCTGGCAAAAGTTCACTTTACTCTTCCAATGGTATTTCTAATCTTCAAAGTTTGAAGATATAAGCTTATTTTCATAGCGCGTCTAGGTTTGGGCGGTGTGGTTTGTTTTGGTTTCGTGCGAATTTTCAGCTTCTGTTGAAAGCAATGCTGTGAGAGGATGTCGTCAAGGGATGGTGTAGGTCAAGTTGGGCAAAGGATCAGATTGAGTTGAGATAGATTCTTAAGACTATATTAAGTTTTCACAGAGATTTCTTCCCTTTACTTATTTACCAAAGTTAGTTTTTGACCTGTCCAAAATTTTCGATTTTTTTACCCCTAAATTGCCCATTCATTTGTGTAACTTAGGCAAGTTTCAGTCCTAAAATGCAATGAAGTTAAGTAAAGTGTGAATTAATAAGATGTAAACAGATGACATCGACTCCATGTGTGAGGGATTGTTGATGGTACTGATATCAATAAAAAAAATTATAGTACTAATAACATATGTCCCTCAAAGGAAAGAAAATAACTCTCTCCTTTTGGGTGGTTTTTTTCTTTTTTTCATTTTTATAGCATCGCATAGCTGGACTTATCTCTAATCTCCTGAGTATTTTGTACTGTTTTCGTTTTAGAATTCGGAAATCATGATGACTTTTTGACCCATTTCAAAATCCTTTTAAATTTGGAATTACAAAACCATATATTTAGGAATGACTTTGGGAACTAGGTTATCTGCATAAGGAGTAATGAAAGTTGTCGAAAATACTGTTACCTTAGAATGATATAAGACTTGAGTATACCTGAAACGAAAGGATCTTAGATTCAAGTGTATGCAATAAAAAAGTACCACAGATTTGAATATCCGTAGAGAGAAAAAAATTTTGCATTGAAACGTAGGTAAATTGATTTGCTTATATGAAACGGAGAGGGAAATATGTGAGGACAGAAAAAGATTCGTAGATTTTTCAACATTTTTGTATTTTAGCGTTTCAAGAGTTTGTTTGAAAAAGTGATTTCTAATGATGTTTTTGAAGGGCAGTGTTTTTCAGCCTTCACCCAGCGGTTTTCACAAGGATCATACGTCAAAAAAGTGTCAGGAGAACATTTGCCACGACACGGCACTATGGATACTGAAATACGGGTATTCTTTGCTACTTATTAAAATTTCATAAGTAAAAAAGCCCCGTTTATAGCATGAGACGTTTTATTATCAGTTTATTGAAACTCCATTTATGTATGTCCGCAATAACTTATTCTAGGTCGTGTTTTGAGAAAAATATAATTGCAAAGGGAATAGGTTTCTGTGGAATTGCAACTACCTGGGAGTTGGTTTCATAAAATGCATGTTTGTTCTCAGCTGGATTGTCGGAGGAATTATCTATAGATTTGGTTCACTTAAAATTATTTTTAGCTAGGAGTTCCCTGTATTTAAATGCATCTAAGAGAAATGAAGATTTCACTCATTTCTCAAGATAAAATGTTATTTTAATAGGTCAAAATAGATATTTATAGGCGCTTGACAATTTATGTAAGGTGTTATATGAAAGTATTGATGGTACGAGAAGACTTCAAGCAGAACAAAATTTAGCCGAACTGACATCTTCGCCCGATTGCTTGAGGCGATGTATGTTACTCCTTCAAAGCGGAACTGTACGTTATATTTATGTCAATCTTAAAGTAACTTAATGAAGTGGAAGCTTGAATTGAACTTTTGTATTTTCATAAAGACGAAATATTATCCTCTTTTCTCAGAAAGATATTTTGCTAAAAAGAGAAGTTTTTTTTGAAGATACAATTTCCAGTTTTTTTTTCCTACATCTTGGAGTTCTTTACTTTTTCTCAAATTTCACTATTTTGAGTGAATTTTTCGGAATACGTTGGTTCTTTGATTTGCATATTTATTAGATGTGAATAAAGATTGTAATTTTTTTATTGCCATATTAATGTACCATTTATTTGTTCCTTCATGCTTTAATGTTGAATTACATAAAAGTTTTAAATTTTAAGTCCATTGTTTCAGGCACCGTTCGCTCATATAGTTGCCAGCAATACACTGATGAAATTACTTAGTTCAAAGATTGGCGTATCTTTACAGCAACGATTAGAATTAAGTAGGATTTCAGTCATTTGATTTTGATAAGGTTAAAATAAATCTAAGGGAGATAAGACGGATTCATGGTTTGACCTTCAGGCATACAATATTATTCTCTTCATGGTATCGAACATTTAGCCAATCCAAGCTAGACATTATTTACAATTAACAACTTCCCTAACCAGAGATGAACAAAATGAAAACTGCCGAAAGACCCTAGATGAAGAAGCGTCATGAATGCAACGAGATTTGCACTAAATGTCTATCATCTTTCTTAGAAATTCTCGCAGTATATCTCTTTTGGCTTTATGTACTTCTATCTATACCATTTTTACCGCACTACAGTTAGAGTTCAGGTCAGATTTCGTGGGAAAGATAGATCAAATTTTCAACCTAATGTTTTAAAACTAAAGGAAATGAAGTAAACTTCAATTGTGCTAGCTATTTCTCGATAATTTATGATTCCAGATACATACTTACTTCATTATTTGGATGAACGATCAGCAGCATTGCCGCCCTTCGTGCTTTCCTCGCTGTATCAGTTGTTTGCCAGAATAACAAAACTCGGGTGGCATGATTATGATATGGATAGCCAAACTTTTCCGTTCCGTGAACCAGTTTCTACAATTATTAAACTCGCAGAAGTAAGTACGAGCTTTTTTTTTCTCTAATAATCAAAAGCTTTTAATTTCCTTAGTTCTGTTTGTTTAAGGAAATCGAGAAAGAAATAGTTATAGTTGAGAAAGAAACAAACTGAACTGTTCGGAAATGTGATATGAGTTAATAAGTTATTTTTATTCTTTATTTGGACATATTCTGTTTAAAAAATGGTCAGATGTGTTCTCTTCTTTCAGAAGAATTCAGATAAAGGTCCACTGGCCGTGCAATTATTGGCAGTTTTAGTATCAGACATAAATTCGGTGAGTTTTCGCGAACTTTTGGCGTATATATCATTACAAATTGTTTCAGGAAATTTCACGTTGAATGTTGGAGGAAATTTTTGTGATGTTTAACCAATATTTTTAATGCTAAAAGGAATTCGTTTATGTGAAATTGCTTTTGTGAATAATATCGTAATTTTAAATTATATGATAAAATGAGAAAGGAGGAGAACAACGCAAGACGGAATTTTCTAATTGGGACTTTTGATGATGTGGATATAAGCTGCACAAATGATATGTAATGATTTTCTAGTCGAATTTGTAGGCATGAATTTTTTTGGATTTTTATGTTCCTAGCATGTAATTTTTTTTCTTTTTCTTGATTTGATGATGAATCTGATTGATCTTTACCTGTTTTTATCTATTTGTCTGTATATTTAATAATATTCTGGAAACCCTAATGATTTCACCAAATTTATTTGTGAAACGAATTACTTAATGTGGAGCTTCTAAAATGTTTGGTCATCTTCACTATATTGATTTTTTTCTTTTCACTATATTGATTTTTTTTATATTGCTATATCCACTCCTGAATTTCTCATAGGGCGTGCAATTGGTTGCTGCCATATGGTTCTTTGTTATTATGTTATTCTGCCCTTGATAGCTAAACAGTTCTAGTGGTTTTTCGAATTATTGCATGAAATCTTTTTGAAACAGTGCTCGATAGAATTAACGAAATTTCATAGACCTTAACGTAGTATTTAAAATAATTAGTATAGTAAGAATCGACCTCTTGAAATATTCGTTTTGAAAATGAATATTTTTAGACCGTTGGTTTTGAGACCATCACGAAGCAGCGGAAGACTGCGTCAAGTTTCCGTGACGGATATTTATTCGACATATTTGAATTGTCAACATCAATGCTTCGAAAAACTGTGAGTGGTGGGAGGATAGGTGAAAGAGAGGTATGCAATTATTAAACTAAGTATCACAAATTCATATTTTTAACGGTTTAAAAATGGCTTAGTTTTTGTAGCCTAATATCACACCACATTGGAACACATTGTCGGAAGCTTCAGATAAGTCGAGAGGCGAGTTGATAGAGCTGGAAATGAAGTATATGAAATGTAGATGAGTTACATTATTTTGCATGAACAAATTTATTTGGTTTTTTCTTTTTTATCTGCCATTTTTGTTCTCTACTCGTAGCAAAGTGATTTCATTTGATCTAGTTTGAAAGTGCGGAAAGATTGAACTTTAGAATTATCAGGTTAAATTGGTAAATTCGTCCTTTTTAGCTATCAACAGTAAGCAGCTTGTTACAGCTTTCTCTAAATTGCCTTTCTTTTGATTTTATTGGCAGCTTAGCGGATGAAACAAATGATGACAATGCAACTGTTCAAGTACCGACGCTGTGGAGGCTAGGTTATTTTTCGCATTACTTGGCATGAAGAAATTAGACATTGACAAATTAGACAAGAAATTAGACTCATTAGACATTGAGAACTATTCAGTCTTAAACCTTCCCCCTTCCATTTAAGATTGCTAGAATTACTTCAATCTTTTAGGATTTTGAATAAGCCTTTAATACAATATACAATTGTTCGGTATATTCATACCTCATCTGACTGTACTATTACTTTTATTTTACCACCTAAATGTATTTTGAAGAATTGCTAGGCATCGATTTATTTTTCAAATATTTCTGTTTGTTTCGAAAAATATATTGAATGAAAATATCTCAAACTGTGTTGCCGGATAAAAGCAGAGTCATTTTCTATTTTAGCATTTACTGATGGTGAATTAATAACGATGTTTTTTCGTTTGTACAATGAATTACCTATTGAACTGACGACACGTGTATTGCAAAATATTGTTCAATTGAGCTCCCTTCGGCGAACATTATTTTCAAATCCAGAACGACAGACATATTTGACACATATCGTCAAAGGTGTTAAAGGAATTATGGAGCAACCGGATAAGCTTCGACAACAGGTACTGCTGAAAAATGTTGTGTACTTTAATTGTAATTGTGCTGACTAAAATATATTTGATGTTATATAGGCAAAATATTTTCTACATCACAGTTTTCTTGCAATTGAAAACGTCAAAATACCTTTGTTAATGTGCTAGAGTCACATATAGAGGTTTTAAATTATTTGAATAATTTGTCTTTAGTTATTTTAAATTTCTAGTTTGTCTCTTGCTTTGTGAAGTTTAACCTTTTGCGTGGCTTGTGTTTTAGGAGAGTTTCCATGAATTTTGTCGCATTGTATCGCGCTTGAAAGGAAATTACCAATTGATTGAGTTGATGAAAGTTGAAGAATATTCTACAGTTATTGCCCTTTTAGCGGATTTCACTGAGCAAAGTTTGCGGGTAGGTTTTGATATCATGTATTTAAGTTTGCGGATGCAGTTATATGTCTGATGTTTGGCTACTCACTTTTTGAATCACTGACTACTTGATAGGAATTAAGGAGGGATGGTTCAACAGTGGACTTTACAAATCTTATCGGGAATCTTATTTTGTGGTCATCCAAAGCAAACCGTTGTCCCTAACTAAAATCCGAACAAACCAAAATAACTCTACTATTTTGATGGAAAACTGAGGATTTTTGGTTAAGCTTCTATGAGCTTCAAAAATTCATGTTTGATTTTCATTTCAGGCTTATGAATTCTCAGCGAATAGTACTTACTACTTATTATCGTTTTGGCAACGTATGGTTTCATCGGTACCGTACGTGAAAGCAGCAGATCCACATCTGCTCAACTTATACTGTCCCAAAATTACTGCTACTTATGTGGAAAGTCGTTTGCAATATGCACGAGCTGTTGCAAGGTCCATTCATCTTCACGAACAACACATTTTTAGCAAATATATGACGATATAAATTTTTCCATTGATTTATATCGTCGTACGTATCAGTTTACACCTTGGCTCTGTGTAAAGTGTGTTTAAATAAAGGACTTATTGAGCATTTTATCGCTACCATAGAGTAGTAAGGAATGAGATACCTCCTTTGATTAGAATCATTTTTTTCATGAAAGGCTTAAGATCACCGAGATGTAGGAGGAGAAAGATGTAGCTGATGAGGTGTAGGTATAGGAGGTTTAATGATCTGGTCAAGAAATTAAGATCTGGTCCTAAAATTGAATAAGAACGCGGTTTAGTTTATATAAGGAAGGGATCCATCCATTTGCAGTGGTTCTGGCTTTAGGAGAGAAACTGTATGTGAGACATACTGAACCTGTGGTAGAAAGATTACAACCAAAGTTTATAAAACATGGAAATGCAGATATCATCACTTAGCCTTATCGCTTTCCGATTTGTTGCTTCTTGTGCTTCTTGTGCTTTTTCAAGGATAATTTTAGTAGATTTTTTGATACTTAAATTTTCAATAAATCTCGTTTTTAATTTTGAAAGATTCTGTCTGATCTACCTCTATTGTTATATCATTTTTAAATGTCTACAGTGTTTCATATTTCTGAATATTTACAGGGGTGATATAGGTGACGATCCATTAGATGACCAAGGTGCCATCCAGCAGGTTATGGAACAGATTGCTATCATTTGTCGTTGTGAATATGAAAAATCAGCGGAATTAATTGTGCGCCTGTTCGATCATGACTATACGATATACGAGCGTTCAGCCAGTAATCCGCCGGTATGTGTAAAATTCAGTTCCAAAACTATCATGAAGTTCGTTCCCTAATGAGTTTATGGAAATTCTACCGAATTTATGAATTTTAGTCGAAATTCAAATTATAAGCAGCAAATTTGACTTTGGTTATGACGATATGATTACGACGATGTCCTCCCGATGTTGTAAAAGTTCCAAGAAAAATTTTTGAAGCAAAAGAAAAACATTTAACAGAAGCATCACTGCGGAAAGTCAGAAAACTTGTCAACCAAAGTTTAGTCATAAAATGCATCTAATTCTAGTCGGCTGAAGCACGTGAGTCTGTAGCTTGTTTGACATGGTTAGTAACGATAATTGGAGCAGCAATACAGGGCCGAGCATCATACAGTAACTGTGAAGAGCATGATGTCGTTGATGGAAATCTGATTTGCAGGTTAGTATCTTTATGTCTTGCTGTTTTTAGTTGTTATTTTTGAATATGTAATGTTCGCCATGAATTGGTAGTGAAATTTTCTTTACTTGAACAGAAATTTGAAATTTTCTAAGGACTGCTAGAGTTTCGTCCATATAGAAAAAAAAAAAAAATAGAAATAAGATTTAACTCTACTGCGTAGCCTTGTATTTTCCTAATCTTCATTATCTAAGTTTTCCTTGTTCGAATGTTTGGAAACCAATATAAGTAAAACTTTATTCCTAATCAGGATTTGGACTTCTATTTCAAGGACTGGATGAGTTCTCTTTTTTTTTCAGGGTGTTAAAACTTATGGAATTGTCGGATTCACGACTTTCAACTGGTATGCCAGGAAATTTTAAGCTTGAGGTGGCATATCTGTATATGTTAGATCAATTTAGAAAGATTTATGTTAGTGACCAGATCCAGAAAATTAGTAAAGTGTATGATCAGCTCGAGAAGAATCTTGGCTTACAGGATGAAACTGCTGTAATTACTATATACGCTCGTAAAATGTAAGTTTTGCTAGTGTAATTTAAACTGACTTTTTACCTTGCTTTTTATTATATTGAAACTATCGTCTTGTGATCTTGCATGCAGGGATAGATAATCAGCAGTTTTTAGTTA
Source organism: Loa loa (assembly GCF_000183805.2). Taxonomy (NCBI): domain Eukaryota; kingdom Metazoa; phylum Nematoda; class Chromadorea; order Rhabditida; family Onchocercidae; genus Loa; species Loa loa. Next base: position 56,169 of record NW_018108286.1, on the reverse strand, counting down.
TTTTTTTATAACACCTTCATTGCTATTGATGTGACTTCATTTTTAATACGACCCTGTGCTGTCCCTTCCCTCCACATGATGAAAGGAACTAGTTCAAACCATTCGGTTCAATTCCTGGTCAAGTTTTCCGCCGTCCAAACATTCGATATCGTATTTATTGCAACATATTTATTGCCATTTTACTTCATCTACATATATTATTAAATGTCAAGCAACATGTATCACTGATTATTAAGTAATGAAATAACAATCATTGCAGTATCACGAATCTGAAATATTGGGGAGCGGAGGAGAAGTTGGTAGATGACAGTTTAATACTACTTAACGAGCTTTCACTCGGTTTTTCAGCTGGTCGTCGCTTGATGCGATTACCTGACATACAGCTGTTGTTAAATAATCATTCGGTATGTGTTATTTTCCACTGATAATTAACTGTTTTAAGGATTGGATAAATAATGCTAAAAACTAAGTTATCTGTTCTGTAGATTTTGGTTCGATGCAGCTTGAACTGGATAATCAATATCCTTAAATAGCCTAAATGTTTAACATAATGGAGAATTTGCTGGTACCAGCACGTACGAAATACAATTTGAACTATTTGACTGTTTTTTGGATTAATAAATGATTTTGATTTGTCCATAAATTTTGGTCGAAAAATTTTTCTGTATTTCTCAGCATTTGAACAGTTTTAATCTTAAGTGTGAGCACTTCTCGTTTTTGTCTTCGGAAGCTGATTTGATGACAATGCGATCGCGGACAACATTTTATGCCTCGTTGATGCGCTTGTTATGTTTGGATTTAAATGACAACGATGCGACGTTTTATTCATTCATGCAACCTTTGACAGGTTTCTTCCTTCCATTTTTGTTTGATTATGAAAAAGCAGGTTTGTTACTGAATCATTCATTCCCGGAATAATTTTGTTTTGTGAGGTTATTATTTATTGGAATTACTGGTATATGCTTCATGTCATTAGGTTTTTGATAAGTACAGAATCTTTTCAATATAATACATTCAAAATTGAATATTGCTTATTGAACAAAATTGATTATTGGACTTGAAGTAACGTACTATTTTCGTCTTCCTGATACACCAATCCTTTTCTTTTTTGCGCTGATATTATACCCTTCATTTTATCGTTTTTAAATATTAATGCAAAGTAGGTAACAAAATCATCTTGAAGCGAACTAGTTTTTCGCATTGTATTTTCGCCACAGTTCTTAACTACGACTGTTTACTAGTGTAAAATTAAATTTTGGGAAATGGAATAATGATGAAACAGTTGCAGAAGGGTTTAATTAACAACTAACCAATATTTTTTCGTTCTAGGGACTCATAGCTTAGCTTAAATATTTCCATTGATAGGCAGAGGTCTTGGATTGTTAATTTATTGTTAAACCTTGCAAGTAAGCCTTATTGACTGGCTTTTTTATTTATTCGCGAATAAATTGAATTTTAGATGCTGTTCGAGAAATTTATGATGTTTTTGCGATGAGTGCACCAACGGTTGATCAGGAACGTGTTAAGGTTTGCATTAATTTGATATATACTAAATTTACCATTACTAAGGGTAAAACCTTTGCCAATAGCTACTATGTCCTTAAGTAATTTTGTTCTCTTTATTTGGCAGTGTTGTTCTTCACTAATATTATAGGAGCGAATCCAATACAGTGAAGTTCAGATCTGAAGCTGGAGTAAGAAGTCGATTAATTCTACAGTTTTTATGCATTGTCTGTCATTAGAAGATGGGAATTATCTCTGGAACATTCCCCCAGCCAATATAATGTCATAAGTTGTAATTAGTGTAAACAGATTTGTTCATTATGATTTTCTTGGGACATTTTGTAGCGTGCTGTTGTTGGTCTTTGTCGGGATCTTCGAGGAATTTCGACAGCATGTCATACGAAATATGTTTTTTCAATGTTATTCGATTGGATGTAAGTTTTCAAATGTAATTGGTAATTTGATGTAGGTTTCTAAATGTTATATAGCCAAAGTATAGCAGCGATACTACATTTTGGAAAATCGTTGTTTACTGGGTAGAGCAATATATGGATTTAAATCGGTCGTATAAAATGTTGCAGGAGCTGTTCGGAAATCATGATAAGCGGAATCATGATAACTCTATTTTAACGTTTAAATTAGACCACATATCCCTCGTCGTGTAGTAATCCATTATTTTATGTTAAAAGAATTGAAACGATTTAGATCAGACGTCTTGTTAAAATATTCCTTACAACACTCATGAATCTGTTTCTTATTACGCTGTTTTGATAAGTGTTCTGTCAATAAAAATAACTTTTCTGGTTTTCCAATATCTTTTTTTCTCTCTTTCTTCTCTTAAAATATGTGTTTTTTTCGTCTTAGAACCAACCTGTGAAAAGCTGAAATAAGACTCATCATCCTATTTAAATTATCCACAAACAGATTGCCGTCTGCCTACTTTCGAATGTTGTCGATTTCGTGTACAGCTTCTTCCTTTTTAATTAATAACTTTTACACTTTAAATATCAATTTAAAGCAGTCTTTAGCGTAATCAACTGTTAGCATAAAGACAAAAAGTATATCAAAATTATATTTGAGTGATTTGGAAGTTAAACGAAAATAAACTACGGTTAAGCTTGTCTGTTTGATATACGGTGTATATAATCAATACATAAGTTTGAGTAAACTTATCAATAGAACAAACTCGAAATACCTTTAAATAACGCAGTGTATATATAGAATGTGAAATTTTTGAAATTTTAGGATTAAAACTGGAAATTAATATGATTTTTCAAAGTCCTTCTAAATGATTGAAGTAAGTTTTAAAGATTAAAAAACAACAATTAACAATAATGAAATCGATTGTATTAGTAATAATTCCT
>NW_018108286.1:45076-53024 GCF_000183805.2 Loa loa | reverse complement strand
TAGAACAAACTCGAAATACCTTTAAATAACGCAGTGTATATAATCAATACATAAGTTTGAGTAAACTTATCAATAGAACAAACTCGAAATACCTTTAAATAACGCAGTGTATATAATCAATACATAAGTTTGAGTAAACTTATCAATAGAACAAACTCGAAATACCTTTAAATAACGCACTCTTCAATTTAAAATTATGTGAATCAGTTCCTTTAACTAGCTTCCTGTTTACATCATTGGCTTCTCGTACTTTTTTAGTTGAGGTATAAGATGCAATGATTTGAAAGTTTCAGGTACCCAAATGTATTTTCAATTTTGGTTCGATCAGTGGACGTTTGGGCGGATTGCACAGAGGTTGTCAGTCCAATATTGAAACTGTTGGTAGAATTATGCCAAAATCGTCAACAACGATTACAGTTTGAGATGTCTTCGTGTAGTGCTGTATTGTTATTTCGGGAAGTATCAAAAATCATCTGTACATATGGTTAGTAGATATTTTGTTGGGTGCGTTTCCACTTACACCCTTATTGTAAACTGCCTTTTCCCTTTGGTAGTTTTATGAAATGACAGCATGAGGTTTTTCATGCTTCCGATATCTCGCTTTTTTTGACACACTGAATTGGAATAAATGTTCATGATATAATCTCTTTCTACTTCTCATAATTTTTTCAGGTACAAGAATGTTAGCACTACCTAAAGTAGCCCCTGAAAATGCTTACAAGCAAAGGTATAAAAATATTGGCACCGTTTTTGCTATACTGAAAATGGCTTTAAGCGGTTCATATATTCCATTTGGTGTATTTCGGTTATATGGTGACACATGTCTTCAAGATGCCTTAGCAATGTTTGTGAAACTTCTCACGTATATACCAGAGGAAGAATTTCACGTAAGTATTGTGGGAAATACTGAAGTACTTTAATCTGTACATCGATTGCTTACTAAAAATATTGTTTGCCAACTTCAACAGGTGCCCAATACAAATCTTGTTTTGATCTATAGGAAAGCTTACAAAAAATAATCCAATTATTGAGAGCTTTAAGCCGACTGAGGAAAGCAGAGTTGGAAGCAGACTTATAACCAAATGTCCATCAATAAGTTGTGCGGTCATTAAAAATATTCTTCAAAACTGCTTTTGAAGGCACTGATGACACTTTATACGTTACGTTTGCTTTTTGTAGCTCTATATTTGGTATCCTGTTTGCTTGATTTTCCTTTTTTTCAAATGAATTTCCCTCTTAATTATGGCTCTTCTTTTTCAGTCTTATTCGAAAATAGTTCAGAATTTTCATGCGTTATTGGAATCTATTGCGCAGGATAATATGTGCTTCTTATCGAATATTAAACCAGAAGTATTCACGGTTCTGATGCGGTATGTCGAACAGGCAACTGTTTCGTTAGATGCCGTTGTTGTAAGTTTTTGCCTTTAAGATAGCACTGTTGAGATCGTTCGTTCTGTTCATTGTTTCTTTTCATATTATTTCATTTAGAACTACGGGACTTTGTGATCAATCATGCCCTTGCTTTTGATTTTTGGGATAAAAACTATTGTTCTAGAAACGAATCGAAACATGAACAAGAGACCTAAAATTCAGTTTACAGATCTAATTTCTATTGTTGAGTTTCCGATTAGTTATGATCATTTCATTTGTTTCCATTTGAGATCGTTCGGAATTGAAGTTATAATTCCCTATTGCTATTTGGTTCAGGTGACAGCATCATGCTCAACTCTGGATCTAATACTAAATTATCTATATCGCCGCTTAACCCGCGCAGCTCCACCTCGAGCTCATGTTGGCGCTGAAACAGAGGGAGAAAATTGTATACGTGCTCTTGAAGCTCAACCATCTTTGCTACCTCAGGTTAATTACTTTTATTTTACAAAGGCGCTGAAATTTGCTGAATAAGTTAGTCTGGAAAGTAGAATTAAGTGAATTAATTGTGTTTGGATGGCGAGTTTTTTCTCACCAAATTCACTTTTCCTCTTGAGTCAACTTATGCTTATCCTAATTCTGTATTACCATTTTCATTCTGTATTACCATAAGTTTTATTTTAATTCTGTATTACCATAAGAACAGTTAGCAAAATACTGTTCTTATGAATCTCACGCTTACATTTCATTTATGAAATGGAGAGAAGATTCTATACATGCTTTTGATGCACAACATAGATCAAGCAGGGTATCTTGTCTTCCATAAGTTTCATCACAACTCGCATCAGCTAATGCAAGTCAAATTCATTATTTTGTGACCAGCTCACTGATAACATCGGTCAACTTCCATCAAAAATTTTGTTTGTAAACTTGTATATTTAAGATGTTATCAACGATATTAAATGCTTCATTGTTCGAGGATGTCAAATGTCAATGGTCATTGTCACGGCCATTACTTGGCTTAATTTTACTGCAAGAAGAGTGCTTCCAGCAGTGGAAAATGGAATTACTGGCTAATCAGCCGCAGGATAAACGTGCTGCGTTTGAAGAGGTTAGGCTTTTTTATTGCAATAATCCTTGATATCATCCAATAAACTTAACGGTTCATATGAGTATTATAATGGGGTTAGCATAAAATGGATGGCTATGCTTATATATGTATATATATATATATATATATATAGGCGTATATATAATAGATACGTCGCATTATAGTTCAGCAGAATAATGGAATATTCAGTAACGATTCATCAACGAAATATTCAGTAATAATTCATCAATGACATATTTTATTTATGCAAATTATGGTCGTCTTGTTATCTTTTGTTGTCATTTAAATTTTTTTCGTGATTGTCACCCTAAACTATCACCTCAGTATGCTGCTGCCGGTATCACTAAAATGTCGATGCTCGTTTAAATAGCTACTTTAGGCTAATCTCTTATCTTAGACAATTCGAAGTTTTCTGATTTCATCTTTTCATCTTTTAAGGCTTTCACATCTCTAATGGACGGTGTTGAAAGAAATTTAAGCACTCGAAATAAGGATACATTCACACAAAATATGAATATGTTTCGAAAGACGGTAAGGACCCAATATATCCTTTCATATCGCTATTCGCTTATCTTGCTAAAGCAGTCTAGACTTGATTCGCATGAATTTTTTGATGAATTGAATTAATTGGCCGAGTGACAATCCGTAAAGGATTTTTTGCCCACTTATTTATCACAGTTTTAAATTGTCCTTAATTTTTGAACCTCCAGATATGGTCAGTAATTAATTTTTTGTGAAAACTACGATTAGTCACAGATATGGCCAGTAATTAATTTTTAGTAAAAACTACGATTAGTCCATTACTTAGATTGATTCAGTACAACTTTTTGATTTGTATGAGTATTTCTATTTTTAATTTCTGTCTTTTCCATATTAAATCAAAGCGAACACATTTGTATCATGTAAAATTCGCCATTATAAATTTAGATCCAGGAAATTATCAAAGGTGACGTTATGTCGGCAGTACAACCAGTCCCAGTTGCTGATATGATGTCGTAGTAATTTCGAAATTTCGATTTTCGCTGCACCTTTATGATTCCTTCCTGTCGCTGCTATGCTTCTCAATATGGAAAAAAGAATGAGACTTGTAGTCGAACTTGTTTGTGGTTATGGAGATGTTTTCGTTGCGTCAGTAATGCTTTTGTATATGCTGTTTCAGTGGATATCTTTAGTGGTGTTCATGCTCCTCATATATTCATATCCAATGATTATACTGTTTAATGGGTGATTAATGCTTCAGACTTTGTAAAAACAAGTTCTTGGATTAATTTGGAAATGCCTTACTGTTGTTTCTGTCATTAGATAGTTTTTCTGGCATATCAATTTTGAGGAGTACTCTTATGTTAAAAGAAATTTTTCGACGGGAATTTATTACATCATTGATGTTTTAACAACGAATGCTTTCAAAGAAATGAAAGTTTTTTGAATACTGCTTTTGATTTATTTCCGGTATTGAAAATTTCCAAAAATACGTACTAAATTTCTTCGTTTTTATGGTTAAATACTATGAGATTGGGCTTTTTTTCTGTAAGCAAAAGGAAGTGTCTCTAATACTTGCTTTGTACGGGTTATTTTAGAATGTGCATTTTGGATTCACATATTTTTACACTCTTTATTGCTTTGCAGTTGTCCATTACATTGGGTACATTATTCCTCGTTGATATATATTGAAGTACAGTGTTCAAATATCAACTTGTTTAGCCTTTATCGATGAAAGAATGGCATGCTCATCGTACTCTTTACAAAATGTATGTATACATCACGGAATTTATTCGTTTCATTGTTAGACGATAATATATTATATCAGAAATACCGGGAAAAAAACAACTTGCTTGAAACCTCTCTCCACTATTATTTATTGTAGTATTTCATTCTCCTGTAAATTTTCCGTAAGTTTGTACAAAGGAAAATTTGTCACCTGCAGCATTTTCCATTTTTTCTTGTCGGTACAGGTAACAAATTGTAACTAGCAAACATTTTAACCTTAGGCATGAATTTTCATTATCGGAGCCTAAGCCTAGACAGAAATGTTCATGTTAAAATATGTATTAATATCTTCCTGTATTTTTAGGTTATCTTTGCTTTTTGTTTTTTCTTCAAAGAACCGCTTTTGGGCGATGATCTGTTAGCTTTATCGGTTCCGTTCAATTATATTCATCTCTCTTTGTCCTATATGTAAGTGCTCAAGGTTTTGCTGAAAATTTTTGAGAATTCACATGATGGTTGTGAAGATGATACAATTAATTTGCGCTTGCACTATAGTAAATAGGCTCTTTTTTTTCATTTGTTTCTACGGGAATTCCTTCCATCATGGCATGGAATGAATGAGTAGAGAGATATGTGTTGTTAATGCAATTATGGCTGTATCTCTGCTTGACATAATTGCGCTTTGGCGCAAAATGCAAGCCTTATAATTCTGTAAATCTGAAAATATATATGCTACAAATCTCCAGAAAAAAAAAATCCTTGGGATGCTTGTAACTCTGATGCATTTATTAGCTGTTACTTGCTGTTAGTAAACCAAGATTAATTTCAATTTTCAATTGGATCATTTCAAACTATTTTGTTAATCTGAATGTTCCTTCCTTTTTTTTTTTTTTATTTCCTCTTCCATTCCTTATTGCTTACGTATCGTTGCATTGTACAACTGGCTTTATTCCTTAATTTCAATGATTTTGTTTCTTTCGTTATTTAATTAATATTTGTTTGTTTATTTGTAGCATTAAAATTTTTTGAATATATACCGTTTCTTCTTTAACTTTTTGGTACTAACAATTACGCTTCACTTCGAAAATAGTACTGGAGATTTGCATAATTTTAAAGTGTCAAGTGATAATCGGAGATAAGTGTATTCATTTCAAGTACCATGAATTTGGACAGGTAAAAGTTTTTGACTTGTTAGAAATGAATGGAGGAGTAAAGGTTTTGCTGTAACATATTGGTCGTTTCATGAATTTGTGATTGTTTACTAATGACTTTTTGCGATGTTTATGGTTTTTTCTGAAGTTCAATTTTCTGAGTTATAATAAATTCTATAACAGATCTTATCACAAAACATCTCCCTAACTCCTGCAACTGTTTCCTGTTTCCGAATTATAAAATCAGGTTAACACTGTTAGACTAAAACCTTGTTGACCCGGAAATATGATGAATGTCATTTATTGTTAAAGTTAAGTTACGTTACATTTATTTCTAAAATTTCGGTTTTTTTTTTTTCAAGTTTAATCCAACTAATCAATCATTACACTCTGAACATTTATAACATTTACAAAATGAGCATAATAGAATATGAAAGTATATTTAGTATTCTGAAAGGATATTTAGTATTTAGTATTCCGGTTATTTTTATCTTTCCTGTTAGTCATTCCGGTCAGTTATGAAGATTATTTAATCGTATTGGATAATGTTCTCAAAATTAATTATCAATCCTCTCATACATAACATTTATTGGATCATTAAAATACATTTGGTATTTTAATTAAAGCTAAAAGTATTGATTTTTTTTTTTTTTTCATAACAAAAACTTCCAGAACTCTCATATCTTCCAGATAGATGATCGTTCATACAAATGGTTATGATGAATTTTCGTTTCCCTTTAATTCCTCCGATTATAATCGGGATTTTCGCGATTTCTCAATGTCATTCTGCTTGAGTGCATGCTATATATGCATGTCACTCATTGCATTCCGTTCCCTTATTGCACTCTATTATTTGCAAGATGCATTCAATACTCCAATGAAAAACCTCTTCCATGCGTTGTTTGTGAGTGTGTCTGTGTGTGTGTCTGTCTGTCTGTCTGTCTGTCTGTCCGTCTATGTGTGTGTGTGTCTGTCCGTCTGTGTGTGTATGTGTGTGTATGTTTGTGTATGTGTGTGTGTGTGTGTGTGTGTGTGTGTGTGTGTGTGTGTGTGTGTGTGCGTGCAAACAACAACATGAAATGTAAGTTAGGAAAGTGCAAACAATGATAGATATTGCGAGAAATGTTTGGGTTTTGCATCGTTGATTCTTCGAGTTTTTTTCAAAAGTACTTCTTTCATCATTTTGTCTTCATCAGAAGTGCCTTCAAATCGATTACTTCGTATGTTCATTATGTTTACGTTCTTTGAAATATAACACTCTTACGTATCCGTCACATTCACGTTCCCGAAATGCAGTACTCTTACGTATCCGTCACATTCACGTTTCCGAAATGTAATTAATACTCTTGCATATTCATTACATTCATGTTCTCGACATGTCTTCAGTTCACGTTCACGAAATTTAACTCTCCTACATATCCGTCGCATTTACATTCTCGCTATGTCCTTTGTCAACGTTCTTGACATGTCTGTTACGTTCACGTTTTCGAAATGTCCGTTATGTTCACATTCGCGAAATGCAATATCTTTGTATTTTCATTACATTCACGTTCTCGACATGTCTATCACGTTCACGTTCACGAAATTTAACATCCTACATATCCATTGCCTTCACATTCTCGACATATCCGTTGTCAACATTCTCGACATGTCCGTTACGTTCACGTTCTCGATATGTCCAGTATGTACACGTTCTCTGCATGTTCGTTACATTCACGTTCACGAAATTTTACGCTGATCCATTCTTTACATTCAATTTCCTTAATATATAAAATGGTTTGCAAATTTAATATCAAATATTTAAAAATTAATAAAAATTGAATGAAAGAAATATTTTTCTCTTTTGATTGTATGAAAAAAACTTCTGTCATATTCTATTTCTTTATTTTTTCTTTCTTCTAATTTATCAATCATTTTGTTCCTTTTCTTTCCTCTTTTTCATTTTCAAATTAATTAAATAATCAATCTTCAATTGAAGTCACTTCAATTCTGTTAATTTCTTTCAATGCTTGCACTTATCACTCCTTATTATTCCTATGATAGCACATCTAACGATTTAATTAATCAAAAACTTGTTTAATGAAATTAAAAGTTTTTACCCATTTTTCGAAATGAATTTCAATTTATTGCAAATGTTTTTCATTGATGCAATTGTGATATAAAGTGATTAAGAAAATGACAAGAAACAGAGAGGGAAGTTTGTGTCGTTTGATGTCGTATGAATAAATATGGGAAGCATTTTGAAGGATATTACATATCCTGAATGGTTTAAATTATTATACATTATATTCTTTTCATAATTGATGTTAATTCGTTATAAGATGAAAGATCACATGATGTTTTTTTCTGATTAACTCAAAGATTAAACTAACCTCTTTATTAGTTCAATTTTTTTAATTTTTTTAAAATTTTTACATTTTTAATTTTTTTCTTTGTATTGAATTAATGCTCATGCAAGTAATAATATGTCATATTTTCTGTTTCAAAATACATTTATAACAATAGAACCGGTTATAACTTTTATTGTTTATTACCTTTATCGTTTATCAAAGGTATAACTATCGGCAACCGAAATAGGGAAGTAAATATTCCGGAATGTTTAGTAATT
>NW_018108286.1:42286-44802 GCF_000183805.2 Loa loa | reverse complement strand
TTAATGACATCTGCTCATCCATTCAGCACAATTAGAGTGTTCTGCATTTATAGATAATTGGCTTATTTATTTAATTATTGCAAAAGTTGCTAAGCAACAGGTTGATACTCGATAATAATGTTTGATACATGTTATTTTTCAAAACAAAATGCTACATTTTATTGTCATTATAATCAGTGCACTTTATTTGTATGATTTGCTTAGTACTATTTAAATGTTAGCTATTACTATTTATTGTAAATGAAATATTTAAAAAAATTCTTTTTCCTTTTCGAATTTCTTCATATTATTTAACGTTTTCCTTAATGTTTTTTTTTTTTTTTTTTTGATAAAAATATAAATAAAAATGAAACTTTTAAGTTCGAAACATTTTTATTTGCTATCAGCAATTTTTTCAATGATTTTTTTGAATGAAAGTTTTTGACAAAAATTAAAATGATTGTTTTAAATATGCCTTTAAAAGTTACTAAAGCTGTTGGCGAAAATTAATCGAAACTTTCATCTGAAGCAAAAATAGTAATGAAAGTTCAAAATTCACTTTTTATTATCAGCAACAATAACATTTTTTACATTATGATTAATGTTTAATTATTTTCATCGTACTAATTAATATCATTTTCTGTCACTATCTATCATTTCCTATTTATTTATAGTAATATTAATAATTTCCTTATACTTCGTACTTATAACAAAAAGAGTTTATTGATAATAACTATGACGTATTGTATACTTGTGTAGATGTAGTATACTTTAATGTAATTTATTATTGTACTTAATTTTTAATTTGTTATAAAGTATGTTATTCGTTTATTCTCTATTTTATTAGGTTTAGTATCAAAAGATTGATCAAAAGATTTGATAAAACAGTAAATGAATAATTCCTTGCTAATATTTTAATTAATTGCAAATCAAATGATTTGAATATTATCAATTTATATATATATATATATATATATAATGTTCGTTGTTAATGAGTATTTAAAATATGAACCTATTTTACGAGTATCTCATATTACCCTCATTAGTTATATTTTGTTTTTTTTCGATCGTTTAATTAAATTACTTGAAAAAAATTTTCCATTTCTGATTAATTATCTATTGATATTTTATAGAAATGGGTTCATCATCGATTGGTATATTACAATTGGTCTTATTGTTGCTGATTCTTTCCAGTTCTTATTGTTTGGAATGGGATGTATCAAATTTTCCAAATCCAACAGCTGGTGACTATAAACGATGTCGTATGCGAACAACATCAAATATCTGTGATCCGGATGAAGTTTTGACCGATTCACAACGATATCGATTAAATCATGAATTACATCAATTGGAATCTCGAACTCGACAGGTTTCCATGCATATATATATTCATATATTTGTTATAATGTTTTTGATATGACAATGTTTTCTATTATTATCATTACTCACTGATTATGGTTATTTTCTTTTCTGAAAAATTTCATATTTTAAATTATCAAATCAAATTTGCATCATTTATTTCATTTCTTCATTAAATTATAAGTATAATTTTAATAATACTTAAACGTGATAAAATGGGAAAGAATTTTAATAGTTGAAAATTTTTACTTTAATTTGTATTCAAACATTTTATCATATCCAATGTCCATTTATAGGATCATGCTTCCGATTTTTGTCAAAAAAAGGGAATTACAGCAGCAATGGCTATTGTTAAACATATTCAAGGAAATTCTGATGCGGTAAGTTCATTCTTGATTTTGTATTAGATAAAGATATTCGATAGTAGTATTAGTATTTTGCATTAGTATTAGTATTAGCTAATACTAATACTAAACACTAGCACTATAGATTATTATTAAGTGAATAGAAAAAAACAAATATTAGCATTAGCATTAGCATTAGTATCATTATTAGTGGTTGTAAAAAGATTTATTTTTTGAATATCTGACGATGAAATTAATCCATTCATTTCTCAAATACATGTCAAATTTCTCTTCCTTATTGCTGCAGTTTTTTTTTCTTTTTTCTCCATTTACATAATAATATCTCTAAGTTTGATGAAGTACAATACTTTTGCATCTTGTGATATTTTCGTATCCTGAACTGTAAAATTTAAGGTGTTCGATTTTTTTTTTCTATTTTATTTATTTATTTTTTTGATCATAACGTTAGGATGAAAAATTATAGGATTCGTTATTGAAAAGAAATGATTACGTATAAATATGTCATGAAATTAAAAAGAAAAAACCAAATATTGAAGGCTGTTAAAGAAATGGCAAATCAAATTCTTCGAAAATGGTCATTAGATAAACAATGTCAGAAATCAGTGGTTTTTGTGGTTGCAACAGAAGATCATCGATTTTGGGTTGCACGTGATGCACGAGTTCCTGTTTATGCGCAAGAATTTACTCAAATATTCAATTCTCAAGTAAATTATAATTTTATATTCTTTTTTTTTTCATAATTTCTTTCCTCTATTTGATCTGTCTATATTTGGTAAATTTAAAAAATGGATCAAGCATATTATTAAACTTATT
>NW_018108286.1:36051-42012 GCF_000183805.2 Loa loa | reverse complement strand
GGTAATTAGTAAAGGTTACATTTTATAACATATATCATATTTTTTCATAAAATATTTTTAAAATCATCATTAATTTTAAAATTTTACATATGGTAGATGATACTGTGGATTGATCAGAACTGTTAAGATGAAGGCGCAATTATTACGATATAATTTCAGGATGATAGCTTTCAGGACAATATATCACATATGATATCACATTATATTCAAGTAAAACAAAAATCATTTCAGGACATTGTTAAGTTCTTGTTTCTCAAAAAAAAAAAAAAAAGAAAAAAGAAAAAAAAGATATCAAGAGGCGACAGAGCGACAAATAAAGTATTTGGTGATGTATCAAGCATTATGATAAAATTGATGGGAGTTTCTAAGAAATTAATGAATCAGTTGATCGATTTGATTGATCAAGCTAATCAGTTTGTCAATCATTTGACAAGATATAATAATGATGTTACAGAAGCAACTTTTCCAACAAGGAGATTTTCCACAAGCGTTGGGCAATATCATACAGGAAACATGGCAAAAAGCTTTATCAAAGCAAGGTGGAGCCATAATACCAAGTGATGATAAAGGTGATATAGATGATACGGGTGGTTTCGGTCCAAGTGCCCCTTCACCAACCCGTGGTTTTATCCCTCGACCAGATGATGGCAAAAAACGTGGAAGTCTTCTACCACATATACCATTTTGGTTTTGGATTATACTTATCGTTATCATTGTACCCATACTTTGTTGTTGTTGTTGTTGTTTGTGCTACTGCTGTTGTTGTCGTAAGAATAGTGGTACCAACAATAGTCCACGAAGACAAGGGCCATCCGATATTGAGAGTGGTGGTAGAGGACCGATAGATGAGGGTAGAGGTAGGTCCGGAGGTGGACGAGGCGGAGGTTTCAATAGTTTTCTGGGAAGCCTTGGAGGTGTTGGTTTGGGTCATTTAGCCGGTCAACTCTTAGGTGGTGGTGGTAAACGTCGTGATGTTCCTGCTTCTCCAGGTTATCAGGGTGGTGGTGCTTATCCTGCAGCACCATTCCAACCTAGTGGAGGTTATGGTGGTAATACTCGTGGTACCGGTACTGGTGGCAAAGGACTTTATCCAACAGCTGCTGTGCATGATGAAGGTGGTGGAGGTGGATGGTAAATTTTGTTACCGGATTTTGTCACCTGTCGGAATATCGTTACCTTTCTCGATCATGTGTGTGTATGAGTTAACTAGATTAACTTCCCGCCTTCCAAAAAGTAACGATTTATGTGACTTTGTGATGAATATCATATACACAGATCTTCGGTGCTTTTATTTGATCACAAATAAGTTCAAGTTGCAACAAATTATCATAACAGGTCAAGTAGTTAGATTGAGGTCATATACTTTTCCAGTACAAAATACCGAAATGATTGATTTTCTCTTTTCATTATTGGTAGAGAGAAATTAAACGAAAAGATTTGTTTGCTGTTTTTTTAGGATGTAACATTATTCATTGGTATCATTTTGAAATGTTTTATATCAATTAGTTATCATTTAGATGAATAATCATTCTGATTTAAGTGAATTATTAATTAGACTAAGAGGAAAGTACCTTTATAAGATAATTAGATTAACAATAAATTATCCTTGATAAGAAAGAAGCAAAATTTTTTCAATTATGCAAGCATCTATTCATAATAATAGAGAAATTTTGAAATTCTTTCAGAATTATCCGGCATCCCGGTATACTATCCGGTATATTTCTTATCCGATATTCCTTCTTTTTTTTTCGAATTTAATTAAAAAATTAACATACTCCTCGATTTTTTCATGCACAAAATTATGTATATTATACATTTTTGCTTTCATTTTTATTCATCAATGCTTTCCCATTTTTTGAATTGTAATGAAATTGTTTATCCATCCGTTTTTCCTTTCATACTTTATTCATTTTCCGATTTTCAATTATTAACATATGCCTTTGTAATATCCATTTACTATCAATTTTTGACAAAATTAAAATTGAATTTAAAAAATTCTAAGTTGAATTTTGGCGAAAAAACAAAAAGTTGTCGAAATTAAAATTGAATTTTTCGTATAAAATTATCCTTTGCTTTATTTGCATACTTCCTATATTGATAGTGTTACATGTGAAAGTATCATTTATCATTGTGATAAATGATAAATGCCGAATTATCTATGCTGAAAACTACCCATATAGTTGGCATAATTTAAATAAATTCATACTTTTTTTCTTTTTTCTTCATTATTGGAATCTCTCATCAAGAAATGAATCAGATAATGTGTTATTGATTTAATATAGAATATTAAGGAAGAGATTTGTTACAATGATATATGATGTTTTTTTTTCTTCCCCTCTTATCATCAAATAAATGTTGCAAATTGAATGACAAAACTGATAATGATAATGATAATGATAATGATGTATAGTTAATTGTAAGATTTATAAATCAAAACAATAAATTTAAATATTGTTATAATGAATCAATCATTTTTTGTATGCTTACATCTTTTGCTATGATAATATTTTATGACATTTCGTGCTTCTTACTAATTATTTGCATAATTAAGCAAACGATGATAACTTCCCCTAATTAACAGCAGTAATTATCTATGAGTAATTAATTATTGAAATTTTTTCTTTATTGCTTGATTTATGTTAAATGTATGTTTTAAGTATGAGCTTTTTTTTTTTAGTGAATAGAACTAGTGTTATAGGATGAAATTAAACGAATGTATCAAATTTTCTGCTTATGAGATCGTACATGAAAGGATGATTGGTTGACATTTGACATAAATGAATAGATTCCTTCATTCTTCTGTGATACATAGGATTCTGCCCAAAATTACATTCATTGAATATTTCATTAAACTGAATCTTATCATTCCTATTTTCAGTTTGATTTATTTTATAACAATTCATTTCCCTATTAATTGTAAAAAAAAAGACAAGGACTCTTCCTTGTTTTCTTAATGTAAAAAAGGAATTGTAACAAAATAATGGTTGCAATAGAAATTTTCTTTTTTTTTACATTTATCCATTTTTTTAACTAAAAACTTATTCTATCAATCATCCATTCATTATTACCATCTCATGGAAGAAAAAAAAAAAAGGAACAAAGATTGCAAGATCAATGGTGGTATTCTTCTAGCGATTATAAATATCTCAAGTTTTTTTTTTTTCTAGTAACAAAAAAGGGTAAAAAAGATAACCTAATATATTAGAGTATTACTTTCTACCTCTCCATTTCGGAAACTTTTTGTACTACTGTGACAATTTGTTGTCAATCATTCATTAATTATATCAAAGACTATGACAAAACAAACAAAGGTAAATAGCGCTAAAAATTGATAGCTCAATAATGGATTCTATCCTTTCGATCCCACACATTTTCCGCTTTTCAGAAAAATAACGAATTTTTTAAAAATATATTCTTCCCTAAATTGAAGAATATCATATTTTGATACTTATACTTTCAGGATAATCTTTTATAAATGGAATAAAACATGATTCCAATTTTTCTCAAATTCTAACGATTGATTATTGGAAATGCGGAAAAAAAAATTGTACAATGTAAAAGATAACTAATTAATTCTTAATGATCTATAAACAGTAAGCAAAAATGACATCCAGCAAGAGAAGAAAAAAAAAGAAACGTATTTTAAGAACTACGAGATCATGATGATAACACGAAAAAGAGATCAATCCTATTTCACTCGAGAACACTATACCAATAATGCACTCTAAAATAAAATATCTATGTATATGTATCAACAACACCAAAATTGTCAACAATTTGCGACAATATAGAAATAACTTAATCAAAATCCTCTCATTCATTACCCGCAAGCAATAGTATCTTAAATCCAAAAGGAAAACGGTTGGAAAAAATGAGATAATCTTTTAAAGAGAAAAAAAAAAGAAACAAGAAAGACGATCATATCTATATGTTTGATTATACTCTTCAAATTTACAAATTTTGTGACAATTTTGCAAAGGTCAGCAATCCTAAAACCCATTTGCGATATTTTTTACTATTACACGATGAAAATGAACAACCAGATGGACCACTAATGGAAAATGTTAAACTATGATAAAACATGCTTATATCATAGAACGATAGATTAAGACTTGAACAAGATTTAGTTTCGAGTTAAAACATTATGGGCCTATTTATGACATAGATGACATATAGTTATACCATCACGTAAATAATTTGATATTTTTGGAAAATATCTACGATGATAGTGATAGCTGATGACTGTATCAAAGAATGGAGGAAAAAAGGATGGGTATGAAGAGTGAGTACATTAGGATCAAAAATTTAGTTAGGAAAGAAATGGATAATTGATATTACAGAAGCATATTCTATGAATAAAATACGATTCCACTTACCTAATTAAAATCAGTGACATTCCATGTGATACGGTAAACAGTAATAGGATATAATTGATTATTGTAATGCTTCCTCCTAATAAAAAGTCAGTATTCCTTATTCTTAAGCAATTCTTTCCTTATCTACCAAAAAAAGATTATCAGCATTTAATGATCATAACTGATCTTTAGAAAAATCTATTTTTAATAAATTCATTCATTATTCTATATTTTCCAATGAGATTATTCGTAAAAAATCAATATTTTATGATTCCGTGAAACCAATTGGAAGCAGTACTTTTCATTTTTTAACAATCATTCAAGAAACCAAAACTTCCTAGCTTTTTCAAAACTATTGCAAAATGTCCTACAACTACAGAAGCTATAACTTATTTTTCTTAAGTTCATTTAATGCTTTTAACAAATTATTGAAACATAACACGGAATAACTACCAAACAAAAGTTTTGAAAGATGCGATGAAATTGCAATTAAAATATAAAAATGAAAAATATGAAAGCGCATTATAATAATACACACATTCTAGATTTAAAATAATTCAGTAGCTGGCGTCGCTGATGATGTGACAATGGCAGAATTGGCGCTAGACGATGTCATCCCAGCTCCCGATGTAGCAACATTAGCTGATGCTGTCAGCTGTGCTTCACGACGAACCATACTAGACGAGAAACCCGGTAAATTTGGAAAACGAATACCTATTTCACGTGTTACTTTCACCGGCACCTGAAATGCATATCTTTCATTATATTTATCCGTATTTTTTTTTCTGCAGTCAGTTAATAAACAATCAATCAATTGATATGCATCATACCAAGGTTCCTGGAACGGTTATATAATTCTTTGTCACTAATGAAAATTATAAATAACCCCATCATTTTCCTATCGAAGGTTATCAAATTTTGAACGATAACAATCTTGTATTCATCAGCTTTCTTTCGCTTTTAAAAAAGCGGACACATGCATTAAACTTCTCTTCTATCCTCCCTTTGAACTTCTAAATTTGAAAAATCCAGATCAAACGTGGCTAGAGAAAAGAATGTTATGGAAATAAACATAAGATAATTAAAATAAGGAAGCTGTAAGTGCCAAAAATAAAACTTAGAAGCAGAAAATATAAAAAACAAAAGGACAAGTTAGTTCATTCTGTAATAGTCAAACATTTAACATACATCAAGCATTCCGACTGATTCATCAAATATTTCACTAATCCATCAAATATTTCAATTGATCCATCAAGGATTTCATTTCATTCGCCAAACATTTCGAATGATTAAATTATGTCCTGTATGACACTTACATACACATATATTAAAGTGTACCGAAAACGGAGAAGATCAAAGGGAGATAGAACGGAACGGTATAACGCAAAGATTTAACACAGATGTATTATACCAGTTACCTAATAATCAGAAAGTAAAAGAGTCAAACGAATGGCAGTGTCATCTCAGTTTAACGATAATTATGAAGTTCGCTAATAGACCTAATAGAGAAATGAAAAATACAAAATATACGTTAAATTTAAAAAAAAAAATAGGGATTAGAAATAAAATTAGGCAAGCAAAGGTTAATTAATACATACATTACGTT
>NW_018108286.1:26584-35026 GCF_000183805.2 Loa loa | reverse complement strand
GCTTGTGAACTAAAAATTTGTTACAATAGCAACAAAAAAAAAAAAAAAAGTCAATCATAGAGAAAAACCTATTAAGAAACAAAAGGACGATCAGAAAAGTCCTGGAAAATTCGACGCAGAGACGGAAAAACAAGAGATGATCAGAAAAATCCCAACTTTTGAATTTCATTATTTTCAAATAACAATGAACCAAACATTTATTTCGACCTTGTTAATAGGTGAAGTTTTGGACTTGATCACGCGGAAATATATTCAAGCACCCTCCCTCCGTTTCCTGCACTAAATGCCATTTTTAGATAACATAGCAAGATCATCCAGTTGAAATTCCATTCCGATTTTTAAATTCCATTTCGATTTCCACTCTAAAACCAACCTTTTTCTTCGACTGATTGAGCAATTCCCTATAATTTTCGGAACGCAAAAATCGTTGGTAACTGTCATTTTTCATCAAACAAAAGATATGATCCTGAAATTTATAGGATCTTTATGCAAACGAAACTGCTTTTTAATATTTTTTACTACGAATTTCATTCGACAAATACTAATAACGTAAATACTAGCATATTTTTGGAGCAGCTACGAGATTTGCTACATTAAATAGTCCTAATGACCCTTCATTACGGCCAACTGGCGTTGTTGAAAATTCTATTCAATTGTTCTACCATGATATGTTTAAGTGCAAAAAGCTTTTCCTAATCTAAATTTAATATTGCTGAAACTCTAAAACATAACTTACATCAATATTTTAATGCTGATATATATCAGAGAATCGAATTAACGTTACATGTTACTTGTAGCTGAACTTGATGAGCTATGTCAACATTTGATAGCAATTACTTTTGAAATTATCAAGTTCTACAACAGTATGATTAAATTAAAAAAACTGGATTCTTACCGCAGCCTCATCAAATGACCAACGGTTTGGATTTTTCAAATTTTCTTCCGTCTGATCCATCACTTTACAATCGATATTAACAGGTGATGTTGCGTTTTTATCAATAAATTCATTATATATTTCAGTCACTAGCACAGGTACCATACGACACGCACATTTCCGTAGTTTTTGGACCTAAGTGAAAAGAAAACTATCCTGTCTTACGAGAACTAATTTACTGACAAAATGAGACAAAATAATTTAACAAACTTGGCAAATTAAATGAGTCTATTGACTACTTATATCTTAGTTTTCCAGCAATTCTTCTTCCGCTATTTGACAACAACATAAAGAAACTAGCTATTCTTTATTCCACCCAGTTTCTTTAAGCAAAATATTAATTTCTTCGATGTCTTAGAAATACTATGAAAACTCTTACATCATATTATTTGTCATAACATGATAACCGATATAAAAATGGTGAGAAGCATAATAAATGATATAAAGGTGAATACATCTTATTAAAAATAGGGAAGAAATAAAAATTCTGAAAAGAAATCACTTACCTGCCACCAAAAGCGTAAATTCTCTCCAGAATATTCTTTGTCGGAGAATTTCTGCAACGTTTCCCTACCTATTTCATCGCACAATAATTCTTCAAAGCTCTCCTCCCATAATTTCAAACGACGCATTGATATATCACCGGTGCTGAAGAATGAAAAATATATCATTATCGTACTATGAAAATTACCTTTAATCAGTCACAACAACGCAAAATGATTTATTACTAACCTAATTTGACGTCAAATTTTTTTTCTCATATTCTTTTCTTCATTTTAAGGTGGTGAGGAGAAACAAACAGAAGTAATTAACGCTTAAATGACAAATTTTTATATTTTTCTTTACTCAATTATTTAATATAACTTGTCGCTAACGAACTGGTTTACAAATCTACCAAGAATGTTTCACTATGGCAAAAGTGATAGCATAATGCAACGCTTTTCCTTTCACTCTATTTCATTTTTTTACAAACATTTTCATACATTTTATCATGTTGCCAATAATCAACGGTATCAGAAATCCATGGATTTGGATGACTCTGGAATGAATCAGCTGCTGTGCCAGGTTGAGTTAGAAATGGATCAAAAATACGACGATGATCGAAATATTGCAAATAACTGAAGAAACAATAATATATATGACTTTTATTTATATATGTGATGAAAGATGAAACAAAGATAAATTGATGATGATAAGGGATTAAGGAGGCTTAACACTCATCATATAATCAATTTTTTGGAACTGTTTTTCAAACCAAATTTCGAAAAAAAATTAGCCATGCTGGATATCTCGAAAAAAAGATTTAACCACACTGGATGTTAACAAATTGAGTATATCTGAGGAAAGATTTCAAAATTTAATAAAAAATCGTCAAAGTAGTGCTGAAAATCCTTTAATTTTTCAAAGTCAAAGTAGTGCTGAAAATCCTTTAATTTTTCAAATCCAGTTTGCTGACTTTTAATTTTATGCTAGTAAAATAAAACAAAAATTTACTTTTCGATAACCTTGGACGTTTTGATAACGTTCTTCGTTAGTCGTGCTTCCAAAGCAGTAATCTGTAAATAAACCAAAATACCTAGAAATGCACACGGATATTTTTCCGTACAGAGTGATATGCGAAGACCTTTCTCGACATTTCAATAATCCTAACACTGGAAGATGTGTTGCAATGTAAGCGAAATACTGGCACCTTAGAAGTGATAAGAAACTAAAATGGAACCGAACTGTAGTTTTTGTTTTAAGGGAAAACCGGCAGAAAATTGGTCATATTGTCTATTTATAACCAGCGAATAAAATTTAACCATAGCCTTAATTTAAAAACCTTTTCTTTCTAACCCTAGCACGTTCTTAGCAACTCTGTAATAACACAATATGCCAATTCTAAATTAATCTACCTCGATTATAGAAAGATTCACGTTTATCATAAACATCACTTATCAAGCAGAAATCATATACCTCCTGTTTTAATGTATCCTGCACTCTAGTACACCGTCTAATACCAGGTCTTTGGCTGTAATATTGTACTGATGATGCTGATGGTGATACATAGGGTGGTGTTTGTTGATTTGCCATGGAGGAAGATGTATTAGTTGCACCATTTAAAATGGAACTTGAGCAAGAAGGCGTTTGTCCAGCTGCATGTGCAGCTGCAGCTGAAGTCGAATACGGTAAAGTGATATTCGAACACGATGCAACAGCAGCATGAGTAGATAAACTATACTTCGGCCGTCCTATAAATAATTATTCGCGTAACCTTTGCTAATGTGCAATAAGTTATTTATAAATATAGCAAAAGTAATGAAGATTTGAATTAAATGAATTAATCAGCTGTTGCTCTGTAGGATTGGGTTATGTAACCAGAGAATAAAAGGGAAAATTTTCCTTTCATATTCAATATATTTATTTATTCCTACTGAAATATCTCCAATAAAGAAAATAAGTGCTCATTATCATACCTGATCTTGATAGTTTTCGGAAATCCACTTCTGTAGTGTTTACACAACCCGGCACAGGCCTATGAACATCCCAAAAAGCACGCTCCTGGCTGTCCAAAATTTGTCGTTCTTGACGATCACGTTTTTTGTCAACCCTAAAATAGGTACATGTAAGATCGATTAATGATGATTAACTCGATATTTAATGAATCAAAATCATTGGAAAAAAGAAAATGATGTACTGATGTCCGAAAATAGGAGGGAAAAGTTTTTATGAAAAACAAAAAGTTCCGATTCAGAACAACGTTAAAAGTAATAATGTCTCTTCCAATACTATTCAACTGAACGTTGCAAAGGACACACAGATGTCAAGATAACAAATTAAGAATTAAGAAAAGGGAATGTATGGAAAATAAATACCTATACTGAGCTTCAGCTTGCATAAAAACAAATTCCCACTTCCGGCTGAACATTTTTTGTAACTTCGCTAAATTCTCCGCTTCGAAATCTTCCAATTCCAAATGTGCTTTATTTTGCATAGTACGCTTACACAAATACACGGCTGTAAACAATTGGAGAAAACCTCAAAATACCGACAAAGTTTTTCCTTAATGAAATCGGCAAATTTATTGCTGCTTATGACATAGAGGGATGCATATCGTCCGGTCAAATTGGTCGGCTATTGCAAGGGTCATTTAATATGCCTATGGTCAATAATAAAGTTTTTCTGGACAATTATATTCGATATGCAACTACTTCTTAAACATATTGACCGCATCCTATAGAAAAGCTTAATGACCTTGGAAGGATTGAATCAATTAAAGGACTTCCCGTCTCATCAGTGACAAAAGTAGATAAACAATATCACATATTATAATAAACATTACCGGAATCAAAAGAACAACATGAGAGGAAATAACCAACCGTAATCCATATTTTCCGGTTCCCAACAATTCGATGGCCAGAAGTAAGGAGTTTGAAATCGATAAAAAGTACCATCATTTTTCACAGTTAAAACATGATCATCAATTTGAAATAAATAGCCATGAGATGCGATCAAATGGGATAAATGAAGTGCATCAGCTGGAAAAAAAATTTTTTTATTTTATAACTTTCATTCCAGAAAGATCATAACCTGTAACATATTACCTTAAACACTTATCATCATCATCATCATTAATATCACAAATGTCTAATTATAGTATTATTCAAAACATATATTTTGCAACAAACTAACTAAATGATCGTTTTAAAGACAGCATCTAGAATTCACTATTTAATTGTGATTTCAAAGCCTAACCGTTTAGTTCGTTTTTCAAACTGATTCAAATCACTTGATCCTACTATTGCTTCAAGCAGTTAATTTTAAAAATTATCAAATGGGATCACTTCCACATTCTCTCATTTGGGTTTTTTTTTACTTTTTAATTCAGCTAATCCAACCATATTTATACACACAAACAGTACAGCTCAATATCATTAAAGCTCAAGTAATAACATTTCGAGGTTTATAATTAACTATTAAGATATATATCTTCAAATTAAGCTCAACCAATCATATTTTAATGCATGATAAATTTACGCAAATACTGCCAGTTAGTATATAAATCCGAGAAAATAAAGAAACCAAAAAAAAAGAACATGCGAGAAATATACCGAGATCTGTCACATTCATATTTTTCATAATCCAAGCGATGAGATCTTGACCAGTAAAAACGGAAGGAATCTGAAACAGGATCAAAAGAAAAATATACGAAAGGTATTAGTGCAAAATAATGATTATGACTAAGTTCTTAGATGGATATGATTATTTTTGTTTTCTTTATTCATTACAAAAATAAGATAGATACCATTTTACAGGTATAAAATTACTGCTAAAGAGTAACGAACTTTTATTGAATTACTTTACTGCTATAATTACTGCTATAAGAGAATAATGATAGAAATACGTTATTGTGGATGTAGAATAATGGAAAAGTAATAAAGACATCACATAAGCCCACAATTTGGCAAAAATTAATAATTTCATTATAAAATGAATATTGCAAATATTTGATAGAAGTAGAAAGGTTATTCTTTGTAAATATGCAAACAATTAATTATTTAAACACATTACGTTTTCTCGTAAATTATATAATTTTAATCAAACATTTTTTGAAAAAAAAAGCAAAAAAAAATGAAAAGTTGAAAAACATATTTTAATAAAACATTTTTTTCAATTTTAATAAAATATTTTTTCAATTTTAATCAAACATTTTTTTCAATTTTAATCAAACATTTTTTGTAAAAAAGCAAAAAAAATAATAAATTGAAAAACATACTTTTGTTAGGAAACTCTTAACAGTCTTAATAGGTACTCCATTATCAGGATCTAACATTGTTTGCACCAAATTTTCCAATTTCTGATAAATCATATGATTTGGATGAACCATTCTTTCTTCAATACTTGCATTAGCTCGTAACCTTGGTAATGCCATTTATGTCCTTCACTAGTATCCGCTTTCCTTCCAAAATATTTCAAATTTTGGAAGGGAAAAAAAACAAAAAGAAATCAAATTTGTGTTGTAATAGCATAAAATTTGATAAAATCAAATTTTCCTGATCGATTAACTTTATTGAATATTTTGAATACATCTTTAATTTTGAATATATTTATTGAATACATGCAAGTAGTTGAATTCCGTTCAATTATTTCCTCTTCACCAATGCGATAATGTCATTCTCTTATAAAATGAAGTGCTGGAAAATTGAATAGTACCATTACCCTATAAATAATTTGTAATGAAAATTTAAATATTACTAAATAATTAGATGATCATTTAGTTGTATCGTCGCAATGCCAAGTAAGCAAAAAAAACCCCATCAAACATTACACTGAAATATTTCTAAAATGAGCGAGAAACTTTTTGTGATATCCTATGAAGCGATATTTGTTAGAACAAAATATATTTGAACATACTTATCGATTTTTATTACTGATTCGGTTTTAGTTAACCGGTTTTCACCCTTATAATACATAATGCTTAACCGATGATCTGCGAAAACAACGGCGCAGTGAGAACAAAAAAAAAAAAAAAGGCAGGAACTGTTCTTATCAATATTTGATAAACTAATATGTCACAAATTTTTCCCTTAAAGCTTATCTCGTAATTAAAGAATCAATTATTTCCGAATCTCCCCATCATAAATAAAAACGCTAAAGTGATCCAAAGATGAAGGAAAGTTTGGGAATCATTGATCTCCAAATCATTTTTGAACATTTTGCAGAAATCGATAAAATTTCTCTTTTTCTTCTTTTTTCTTTGTCTTAAAATATTGATAACAATCTCCTATTTTATGACTAAAAACCCGAGAGAAAATCCATACCCTTTTGGGAATTCTTATTTGTTTTTTCTTTTTTCTTTTTTTAAGAAGGAAGAAAATTTATCTTAGAAAAATAACCTAGACAAAATGATGCCTAATAGTTGTAGTAGAATAATGAAAACATGAATCAATCCATCAATTCTCGAGATATGCTAAAGGATAATAAACAAAATTAATGACATTGTTAGGATGATGAATAAAAACGATAAATATGAGAAAAGAATAAATAGGTTTGGAAGAAAATTTTGAAAACTTCATATCTTTTCATCAACTTCATTCATCAATAAATTGCTTATAAGATAGATTAATCGTTCCAGATTTGTGGTTGATGAATGATAATTAATATTATCACTATAATAAGTACGATGGAACAATTAGCTATCAGTGAAGAGAACAAAAATTATTCAAATAAGCCATAACACTTTAATCCTTAATGGAAATATGAAGTGCACTTCAAAATAAAAAAGAAAAAAATGGAAAATGGAGATTTAAAAAATAATAGTAATAATTTGTGATTTCATGCATACAATCTGATAACAAACTTGCGCATACAATAAACATTTATCAGCGTTGTTTGATATTTAATTTAAATATCAACCAGAGGGATTTGATATTTAAATGGAACCTCGCATTTCACATTCTATGAGCAAATATAACAGTAATTTAAAAAAAACAAATTGTGGAAATATTTGTAGATGACATTCAGAAAATCACGTGAATTTCTTATGTGACATAATAAGCTCTTATAAAACAATGAGATTCGCAAAATCCCAATGGACTAATGTGACAAGATATACAAACAAAATGTCCGTTTTTCCGAAAAAGTAAGCAAACTATCGGAAATAAACTAACCGAATGGATAAATTAATATGAGGAATGGAGAAGATTCAATCCGGCATACTGGAATTCCTCCTGTTTAATGAATCCTGCCTGATATTACGGGAAAAAAGAAAAAGTAGAAGTCGATGAAGAAAGAGGAAAACAAAACGAAACAAATGAAAAATTAAAAGAAGGAAAAGGAAAAGAGAATGCGAGAGTAGTAAGAGTGAATAATGAAATAAGAGAGGGAGAGGGAAAAGAGAGAGGCGAGAAACGTGAAGAGTATACTCATTATTACCATCATTACTAGAAGCAATCAGATATATGCAGAGATATATATAAACATAAATATATAAACATCTTGGCATATAGATAGAAGAGATAGTAGGAAAGAGGAAAGAAAAAGAAAGAGAAACCATCAAATATAAAGATAATACTAAGAGAGGAGGATGGAGAGGGAAAGAAAAAAGAAAAGCATTCGAAGTTTTGAGGATATTACGTATACTTGTATTTTCTTTTCCGTTAACTTCCCTTCTCCCTTCGTCCCTCTCTATCTTATTTTTGTCCCTCTAGAAACTATCCCTTTCATCTTCAAAGAGAAAAAAAATTTTCCCATTCAAAACGTATTCTTTCCTTTCCTATTCAAAACGTATTTCTCCATTTCATCACCCGTTCAATTCAACAACATGCAAATTTTCTCTCTCCACTACCATATCATGCGAAAGGGGCTAGATTGGAGGGAAGATATGTGATAACGATAAAAAAAAAGCAAACAATAAACAGATAAATAATAACAATGATAATAACAATAACAATAACAACAACAATAATAACAATGATAAACAACAACAATAAACAGTAACATAAACATTAATAAACAATATCGCGAAC
>NW_018108286.1:9581-26282 GCF_000183805.2 Loa loa | reverse complement strand
ACTACTACTACTACTACTACTACTACTACTACTACTACTACTACTACTACTACTACTACTACTACTACCACTACTACTACTACTACTACTGCTACTACTACTACCACTACTACTATTACTGCTACTACTGCTACTATCACTACTACTATTACTGCTACTATTGCCACTACTACTGCTACTATATAGTGTAGGCAGTGACAACAGCGATAATATGAACAACAATAACGACCACATCAACATCAACGATTGGCAACAATTAGCAACAATAACAACAACAATAATAACAGCAACGACAATAATAGGAATAGCGACAACAATAACGACAACAATAACGACAATAATAAAACAATAATAATAACAATAATAACAACAACAATAACAAGAACACTAACAACAACAACAACAACAATCAACGAACAAAACGATGACACCGAAATGTACTCGAGAAAGGGAGGCACCGTTCGATTGCAAATGTGAACGGAGGATAACGCCAAAGGGTATAGCCGTTTAGCTCTCTGCAGTATATACAAACCACACACACAAACACACACATACACATACACACATACACAAACGTACACATACACACATACACACACATTCCATCAAAATTGATAAATTGATTCATTCAACGATTTTTTTTTTTGATAAATGTTGGGATAGTTTACTATTCAAAGTATATCTTGTATGTCAGTGTGTGTGTATATGTGTGTGTGTGTGTGTGTGTGTGTGTGTGTCAGTCATTCTCGAGAGCTGGATAGACATACTTTCTCGGCATTGCCATTGCTTTCTAAAAAGATCTCCTACTCAAGAGCGGAATGTATTGTGAAGTGTATCATGACAAGGACTAAGTACACAAAGAGAGAGAGAGAGAAAGGGATATTTTGGGAAAGATATATAAATATAAAATAGATCGATAAATAAATAAATAAATATGAGTAAATAAATATATTATATATGTTCAAAAATGACGACAAAAGAGTAAAGGAATAATACGAGGCTGCAATATAATGGAATTAGGTAAAATGAAAAAAAAAAAAAAAAAGAAGGGCGAAAGTATTGTCACCTTTGTCTTCTTCTATTGGGTATTTATTTTGATTTGGCCCATTTTACATTGTTGGCTAATTACATACATCCTTTTACAATGTAAAAAAGAAAAATTGAAAAAATAACCTTCCTGCTAATTCCATTTGAACCAAATAGTTAGCTAATTAATTAATGATGAATGAATGGGTTGGCTTTTTTTTTTCTTAGCATTGTATTGTATAATAATTGGTAAATAAGCGTGTAGCTAAGGTTAATTTTTTTTTTTTTTACAATCAAAAAAGAAAAAAAATACATTGGCGTTTAACCAAATCACGTTTAAATAGCTTTTAATCTGATAAATTTGGTTAGCTAGCATAATTGTCCTAGCGTGAAAATGATGTTAGATGGAGACGTACGGACGTGGAAAAACGCTTAGCAATAAAATTAGAGGAAGCCAAATGTTTACGTAAACCTAAACATTTAGCAAAAAATGAGAAAGAAATAAATACGAAAAGCTTAAATACATTAGGATAAGATATACTTTGGAGAATAAAACATTATTCTATATGGAATTAGAAATGAGTAATGCTTTTTTTTTTTTGAATGTGATTTAGTAATTAGTTAAAGGATTTTGAATGAATGAAACATCTTAATAATAATAATAATATTTGGTGTAAATTTAAGGAATTGAAAAAAAAAGAAACTATACTAAAAAGTCAGGCAATTGCGTGATATTTCGCACACGTGTCCAAGTATGTTCACGTAACTACATTATATTTCATATATTTGTTCAAGTATGAACAAACGTCCACGTAAACGTGATACTACACGTACGTATTCAAATATTTTCGCATAACTACGTGATACTTCACATACTTATTCAAGCACTGTTTTTCACGTAATTGTTTGACATTTCACATAGGTATTCGAGTATGTTCACGTAACATATCACGCATTTATCTTCCGTATACCTCTCATTAAATCCACGAAGTGATGAAATTTACATTCATTCGTTTCACTTTTTTTTGAATTGAGCAAATTATTTTCATCACAATTATACCTTAGCAACGCATTTTCATTATATTTCAAAAATCCGTATGAAATTAGCAAACATACCCTTGCAAATGAATTATTTATTGTACTGTTTTTTTCATAAAATATCGTCTAATATTCTATTCATCTCTCTCATATTACTACACTATTCATTTTAATGCTCTCAATTCCTCACTTATAATATCCCTTAATCTTATCAATCTTTATATTCTCTTTATAAACAATTATATTTCTCTTTATAAGAAAATATATTTCACTTAATTAGTTTTTATTCGAACACTGAAAATTTTATTGCTTGTTTACTAAATTTTTACTCTGACCGGCTGCATTAAATTGTGGTGTATGTTTTTATTTTCGATTTGACGAAGATAAATTTGTTAGGAAAGCGGGGGAGAAGAGGAAATGCGGGATTAGGAGGTTTTGAGATATCTGATGGAAAGGAGAGAAAGATGAATTGATTTAGGATAGATTCGAATCGTATCGAATTCCATTCAGTTTTCGTCGTAGAAAATCTTTTTTTTCAAATGCAAAAAGAAAAAAAAATTTTAGCTATATGTACACTTTGTATTCCCACATTATATGTTATATTTTTACAATACTACATGTTTACATTTTTCTTTCCATCTTACTGCAATTGAAATTTTTCCATAATACTATCATTTACAATTTGAAACATATTATTTGAATATCATTGAATTGATTTATATCGTTGAACATCAATAATAAAACTAATTACCGTATCGCTAATGATTATTTAGAGATGTTATATTGATGATCAATGATTTAGCGTAATTGCTGTTTTCATCTTCATGATATGGTTAAAAATTCAGTAAATTTGTAGATTTTGAAGTGAATAGTGGTCCAATGAATAATGGTCAAAAATGTGGACAGATAATAGCAAATCTGAGCAATAAGGAACGATTAGATGAAGAATGGTACTACTACTACTACCATTACTGCTGCGGGTGGTGGTACCATCAGACAATTTATGACACCAACTGGTTGTTGGAATTATTAAACGTGAAAGAAATTGTAGATTTGCTACATTCTATTACTCCTAACTATTGCTTCAATCACTATTACTATCACTACATTCTGAGTGCATGACGTCATTGTTTTTACAGTGATAAAAGAAAAAAAACAATTCGAAAGCTTTGCTTTTGATAAACTTTTTGCAAGGAAGTTTTTTTTTTCTTTTCCTATTTTTTGACTTTTTTTTCGATAATTTACATCCGGTGATTGAAATATTAGTGCTGGAATGTCCATGAAATTTTTTGCGGGTTTACAAGATTTCTTGGGTTTACACGACACGTCATCATCAAGCAGTGAACAACAGCAACACGAGGAACAACAGCTAGCATCATCTACTTCAACAGCAGCAATAACATCAGCATCAGTAGTAGTAGCAGCAGCAACAACAAGTTCTTCATTATTATCATCACCTTCAGCATCGTCGGTCAATTTGAGCCCTAGTGAAAACGAAGGAAATTCATTTAAATATATTTCTGATATTAGTAATAGCTGTAACGCTGTTCAGCAAAAACAGCAAGAATTACTTCTCCAAAAAATAACACTGGACGATTCGAAAGGTTAGTGTTGCATGTGATAGAAAGAAAATTAATTATTTGCTGGAGTATACAAATAGCAATAAGCATCAAGAAAAAATATTTATTACAACTTCTTATCAGTTGCACTTTTCCACTTAGCATTTATTTGTTTTATGGAAACATTTACTACCTTTAACGAAACATATTCTTTTCAGAAATCACAAATGAAGATGAAAAGATACAGCGTTGCTCCCATAGGCGAAATGTTCATTTTCCGGACGTTATTGTAACTGATTTCTACGATGCACCTGCAAATATTTTCACTAGTAAGAGTTGATGAAATTAGCTTGAAGAATTAGTAGTTCAAATGGATTTTTCTGATTAATGATTTGTCAGTTTGATCTGAAGTTCTCTTCGAAAAATTCATTGGGGAAATATGAAGTCGCGTTCATTAATGGAAGAGAAACGATTGCGTGATCCGAATAGAGTCAAGCTTCTCCGCAGCTCATTGTAGTTCTTTCCCATTTTCATCGATTTCAAGCTATTATTTTGTATTCGATCATTTCCAAGTATATCATAGCTATGTTGTTCACAACTTGTCCGTCGTTTTTCATATTTTTCAGAAGTGACAAACCGTAGGTTTATCGAAAATTTTGTAATTTTAATTACTTTAATTAATTTATCGACTTGACAGTAATTGTTAAAGTTGATAAGTTAGACGTAATTCTTTCTATAAAGATACAAAATTTCGACGAATTTATTATGCCTTCGTTATCTTTATCATATTTTCAGATACAAATGACACCAGTGCCATCAGTATTTCCTACCTGAATGCTTGTAAACGTCTGCGAGTCGATCCAATTCAAGCTGTGCAAGATCAAATAGCCGTATATTTTTCCATCTTCTTTCAATTTGCTTTGAAAAGGAAAAACATTAGAGTTTCAGATGTAGTAATGGTTCTCACCATCAATTCCATCTATTTCACCAAACGGTTTTTGCAACACGTTTGATGAGGATGATGACACTTACGATGCAAAGCTTGTCTCATCTCCCATTTTATTATGCATAATATGCCTCATAAAGACTTCAAATCTACATGAGAAAGGATATTTGACGATGAAGTGAGAACTATTAATTAAAGAAATGTAGTGGGATCTATCAGATGGAACCAAATTAATTCTTAGTTGGATAATTCATTAAGGTTGGAAGATACCAATGGCTAGGAACTGCAGGGATAATTCCCGAAAGCTTTAAATAAGTTACCGAAATAAAAAAATATGTTGATCAGCTACTCCTGGCTCTCTGATGCAGAGAATTCAGTGAAGTAGTCTAGGGGTTGATGTAATAGGTTTGTTCAGAAAGGCCAGCGTAAAGTTATCCTGCGTTCGGTTTTTGGTTATGCGAGTAGAGTGTTGCGATGACTTTTGGATGTTTGTCAAAGGTAGTTTTATCCGAGAATCATGGGGATAAAGTATTGACTCTTGAATTCATTGATTGTTGATTCTGAAAAAGCTATTTCAGTGTTTTCATCAAGTGATGGGTGTACGCCAAGAATGTCTCTCCTTAAAAGGTTTTTTTTTTTCTTGCGATCCTTGAATTTGATTTTTTTTTCATAAACTCTGGTGTTAAATGTTCTGGAGCTGTAAAATGAAGGTTTCTTTTCATTGTTTAAGAAATTTTGTGATGAAGTTTCGATTATTTTTCGTTTAAAAACCAGGCATTACGAAAGATACATGGTTAATGAATCAGTGATAGAGTTTCCCATGTCAGACAGGTCTCAACTGAAGGGTCAGACTCACAAGCAGGATGGGCTCGCTGGCCTCCCTTCTTTCCTAGGCCTTAAAATTAGGCAGCTGGAGCTCGCTTAGTCCCTTTAAGGGAGAAATATACTCTAACATTTAAGAGAAGGGTACTCTAACGAAACCTCTGTCTTAAGGACTTCCCTGTCATCTTCCTAGCCTGCTAAGCCCTCACAGGTAAATTTTAGGAGCAAAGACTGGAATCAGTTTTGTGCATGCGATGCCTCACCTAAAAAATCTGTGCAGGATGGAAGAATACACCCACATCTGTAGCGTTTGCAGCAGGCATGGGTAGATTCCTTCCCAAATCTTCTCTTTAAAGTTTAGCTTTGATGATGACATTAAAAAAAATAAGTTTAGGTCATCGTTTATCTTCTACTGACGTGGAATGTTTGGAAGAAATTTTCAATAAAGTTCAGTTTGATATGCTTGATTTCGAATACACCTTTCTAGATGACGATGTAAGTTGTTTAGATTTATTTGTACTTAGCAAATTTGTACCATAAGATAAGGCTTAGTGTCCAATTAGCACCTCAATACCGTGATGGGAGTGGAGAACTTGTACCGACGTAAGGAGTTTGTAGCCTTTTTTCCAAGTAAACTGAAGTATCGAATGTATTATTCCACTATTTTTGTAATGTTCGATTTTAAGTTCATGAACCTAAGTTTGCGGAACCTTTTTCCAGCTTATAGTGGAGTTCTGAAAATGATTTCTCAATCTCTTTATGTGATACCTGATACATTTGTTTCAGAGTGCCGTCTGCCTTGGAGAGATGCTTGAATTTTATGATTCTGCAGTGAAATTAAATTTGTCCTTTAATAAGCAAATCAATTTGCGGGGTTGGCAAGCCATATGTAAGGCTGTAAGGGATGTAAGTTCTGGTCTTTACGTCCTAAAACAAAATTGATTTCATGGTTTCGCGAAACTGTTCGCTAATTTCTGACTACGTTGTTTGTTTGGAAATGATACTGTAGTGGTTCTAAGCCTTTATTTTACGTGTGGTGTGAGAAATTTTTATCTGAATTGTTTTAGTTTACCCAAACATTTCAGCTAAAAATTTTCCATAGATTGAAAACATGTTTCCTTCAGATCTTTGGTTAATTCGATACTTTCCACACTTTTTTGCAGTAATAATTCTGGATCATCTTTTATGTCCTTTTTTTAAGGCACCTTCTATGCAGTATTTGAATTTGCGCTACACGTCCTTATCTGATCGTGCTGTACCGGTGTTGGCACGAGCTTTACGTTCCCAATCGTCGTTAACTGTTCTTCATTTGGAAAATGTGTCTCTTTCGGGGCGAAACTTGATTTTAATCGGTTCGTACGATAATGTTTCCATCAGAATGAAAGTTTATGAAATTTATAACAATGAAAGTTCGGTAATGTTTCGAGAATTATAATTACGAGAAAAGCAAAATGAGAGTTCCTTAACTGCAGAAGAATTTTAATTACTGCATTCGACAAAATAATAAGAGAATGCCCCTTTCATTTGTGCTCTTTCTGAGGAGCGAGCAGAAATTGTAAACTTTTTTTAATCCGTCAAAGATTTTATCCAATGAACTGAAATTCTTTAAATGACATTTGTACTAAGAAGGTAAGGCAGCTCATTACTACTAGTAATAGTTAACCGCGAAGAGTAACGTAACGTGATTACCCTTAAATAGTGTAGATACTCTTTCCCTTATGTCACATGAGAAATTAAAGAAGAACTTTCTTATCATGAGAAGTTTTCATGCTAATGCTAGCTGGTTTGAAACACTACTCGTACTGAATACAATATAACCTCAATGCGTGCATAATTTTGTTGCAGGATGCGCACTGAAGGGAAATACGATATTGCGAGAGCTTTATTTAGGTGAAAATAACCTACAGCCTGCAGATGGTGCTCATATTTATCAAATTATCATCACTAGTGTATCAATTCAACTGCTTGATTTACGAAATAATCAATTACAGGTTTGTATTTCTTTGCAAGTTTTAAATGAATGAGATGAAATCTCTTACTTCTTTTATTGGTAATAGGTGAAAAGTACGTTGTTTGATTTCTCTGCAGAAAATCTTAAAATATTGGCAATGACAATAAAAACTGGAAGAGCTGTATGGTTCGTAACTTAATGTATTGCTATGGTTAATCCCTGTACTTTGGAAATAGCCAATTTTAACATAGCGAGTTGTGAAACAATCTGATACGGATTTAGGATGGTGGTTTACGCCATATTTGTGACGCACTGAGGCACCGTGATACAGCTAAAAATAGTGCATTATCAGCATTAGTACTATGGAATAATAGATTAACAAATAGTGGAATGGAAGCATTGGCGCAAGCACTGGTCAGTTTTTGGTTAAACTATTTATTTTCTAATTTCAGCAATATCAGTTTGCTCTCTTTTTTTAATGGGTAATCTCTCGCTGATGGAGCTTTTGTTATTCTTTTATCGAAGATAATTTAATAGATCTGTCAAACTGTTTTGTGTAAATTTTGGAGTGAAGAGCAAAAGCTTATAATGTTATTTAATAAATGCTAGCTGACATTATTTATATGCAAACTTGCTTAAACGCAAATATTAATGTTCAAAATGCTTGCGTTGCATCAAATGTAGTTCTTGGGTCAAAAGTTTCTCGGAGAGCAGGTCAATATACCGAAATTGTAAATTGCAGATGGAAAATACTAAATTGGAGACGTTGAATATTGGTAATAACAGTCTATTACTGGAAGGTATTGTTAAGCTGAAGCCAGCGTTGCAACAGAATTGTAGTTTGCAGAGACTTGGCTTACAGGCGACAAATCTTGATTGTCAAAGTATGTCCACTCCGTTCATCTACCAAAACTTTAGGAGACTTTTACAAGTAAATTCGAATTTTCTCGATGCTTATTTTTAGTGAATTTTTTGTTACTGATACTATTTTTTCAACGCAGCAAATCTTTTGGCAGCTGTATGATGATTGATTGCTGGTTGTAGTTATATGTAAGCTGTTTCAATTGGCAAAGAATATTAAAAGAAGCTATCAAATACTTTCTTTTAATGGGTCGTACTGCTTGGTTTCAACTAGAAATCTTTTCCAGTAACTAGAAGATTATGCCATGCTTGTATATAATTTTGCCAAAAAACTTGATTATTAAAAGTTCTATCTGATTTTTAGTTTCATTCAGGTTTCCTTGAAGATTTAATATTAAAAGAGGAAATAAATATGGTAGAAACCTCATTTGTGAATATGTTGGATTACTTTATTGGCCTGTTTGTATTTTCTGGTCCATTAAAAATCAAAGTGATTGTGAAATTATTTGTTTAGGTGCAATTGTGTTAGCAGAGTGTTTAGCGGATAACAAAGTGATGATAAGACTAGATTTACGAGATAACCCACATATTGGATCGGCTGGTCTGTTGGCACTTCACCTTGCAATGAAAATGAATACTTCACTAACAGTTCTGAATTTGGATATATCGGTTGCCCAGTCCAGTAGCTTAAAGGTTTTGCGTTTTCCTATTTCAACAGTATTTTTTTTTCAGCACTGTTGAACTGTTCATTTTATGCAAAACATACTCTTATAGAATTCTTACTGCGAAATTAATTATTAGTCATCTCAATCCGCATGAGCGGAATGCCTTAAACTTGGATCAAATTATTTAACTTGTCATCCTTAGATTTGAATCCTTATTAATATAGGATACATGTGATCAGTATGATAATTTCCCTGAGGTTATAGGATTCGTTAGGCTTGGCCAACCATGTACTAGTTGTGTTTTGCTTAATGGCATGATTAGTGGCTATGAATTGACCTTTTAAATTTACTTAACACTATGAAGAATAGAAGAATTATACTACTTTACGCCTCGGTTGGTTTGCACGTTCGTTCTAAGTGGTCGACATAGGCGTTTCTAGTTAGTTTGCTTTTGCCAATACGTGATGTAAAGCATATTATGAGGTCTTCAGATTGGATTTTGCTAGAATTGGTTTGGGTAAATATCTTTTACTTTGCTTTGATGAAGTATCAATAACAACTGTTTGCTTTCCTTTCTTTGTATTTGAATATGAGATTGCTAATTCTTCAGGTTAAAGAATACCAGGAACAGTTTGAAGTTTACTATGATGAAATCAAAATGTTTTGTGAGCGAAATAAGGAAATTGCACTTAAAAAACTTTCGGTTCTTACAACCACCGAAGATGGCACCGTTGCCACGGATGTGACACACAATGAGGAGTATGCGGAGGTGAAGAAGGACAAAAAGAAAGAGGATGAAGAAAAGGAACAGAAAGCGGAAATAGTGAAGAATCGGCAAATTGATAATTTGGAAGTTGCTCAACGAAAAGTAACCACCAAATCAAATAATGCGGTTTGGTTGCTGGGTCGATCTTCATCTTTAACATGCACTGAGACCATCGATGATATCTCGGTAAGTGAGTATTCTTTCTTTCCAACTTTTTTTCCTTCAGCGGTACCCTATGCTAAACATTTTGCTTGGTGGGTTTTTAATTATATGTAGTTCTATCGCCATTTCGGTAGTTCGTTGATGAATCGCGGCGAATGAACTTGTATAAAACAACTGGAAGTTTTTCTTTTTTAATTTAATAATATTTGTCTAGATGTAACAGAAAAGCTAAAATGGTCACAAATAAGATGAACGTATTTAAGTGAGCATTTATATTCGCCACAGTCAATGCTTACATTGCTTT
The DNA here is from genome assembly GCF_000183805.2 of Loa loa. Lineage (NCBI taxonomy): Eukaryota > Metazoa > Nematoda > Chromadorea > Rhabditida > Onchocercidae > Loa > Loa loa. The sequence goes on along the minus strand of NW_018108286.1, from coordinate 16,182 downwards.
GATTAGTGACCATCGATCGTGACGTTCCATTGTTCACTTCAATCAGTTTACTAATTTGGTGTACAAAAAAAAGGAAAAAAATGAATTTCTGCGAAAGTCCATCATTTAACTGTTGTTCATTTCTTTACCAATTTAGGAACGCGTTGCACAGATGACTCATCATTCATTAGCATTGATTGAGCAAATTCCGGACAGTGTCACTACTATCAAGAAACAATCAAATGAAAGCCATCCTGTATTGTTCACCAAAAGTATGGTTCTATTGTTTTTTAATGCATTGGAAAAAGTTCGTTTCACTCCAACCACTAGAAATGCGTATTTATATCCAATACAATCTGTCTCAGTTGTTGGATAGTGGCAGTGATAGAGCCATTCATAAATTCATTTGAACTGGTTCATAACACAAGATTTCAAATTATTTTAAAGGAAATGAATCCTTTGTTGATGTACTGGTTGGATCTGATCTTCTCTGTCAGTAGATAGCTGCTTTTTTCGATCTTTCTGATAAAATATGAATCATCTTATCATGCCCTCTCGCCATGCATTTAGATGATGGCAGTATTCCGGTTGAATTTTACAGGAGTTTGTCGAAAGATTAAGCAGTTTTCAAAGTCGACGAGAACCAAAAAAAATTCTCATTGCCGAAAATAAATTCTGAATTCAGGCGAGCTGTCTAAATGTCCATCTCTTCCTTCAATCACATCCGGCGATCATCCTGAAACTGAAGTTAGCCCACCGGTGAAAAAAATCTCACGGCGCTTTACAGTTTCGACGTCAAGTTTAAATGAGACAAATCCACGAGATGTTGCCCGAGCAAAGTCACGATTTAAGGTACGTTAACTTGCATGAGTGGTTGGACCATCGGTATTACCGATGGAGCCATGTTAGGCTTTGACTATCGTATATGAAGTCACTTTGAATTTGGGCAAATAATTTTCGTCCCTTTTTTTAATGGAATTTCTGTTCATTTCATCGACATTTTTAGGTCGAACAGGTAGGCCCATCGATTCAAAAAACAGCAAAAGCTAAATCAGATGATTGCATTTCACTACATCGATCACTCAGTGAAAGTTCTGCGGTTGATATACAAGGATCTGAATTTTTGACTACGGAAGGTACAACTTCAGAAGTCGAAAATTTAACAACTGAACGACCAGAAAAGTCAAAAAATACAGAATTTCTTGGTATTAATGAATTATCAGGAAGCTTTGGATCTCGAAACGGTGAGAAAGGCGTGAAGTGTGCATTACCTCAAGAAAAAGGTGGAAGCTGTGATACGAGAAATGCAATGAATTCCCACGAAGGAATGGTAGTTCAGAAACACCTAATCGAGGAAAGCATTCAATCTGATTCTGTGCAATTCACTGCCGTCGTTACCTTACAACATGGCCCAGATACACCACCAACACAGGATTATTTTGGGGATGCTACGTTTGCGGTTAAATTCACGGATAATATTGCTCCAAAGTTTGATGTTGAAAAATGCTCTGCTTATGAAGAAGGTGTTATGGAACAATCACGGCAAAAAGTAAAGAATCATGAAAACAGCATAACGATGAAATCTGAGACGGTTTTTTCCAGTTGCTCTTCAATGACAAATGATTCGGCAGAAACTAGTGTGGTAAAAGAAGTGGTTCGAGATCTGGTCAATTACATTGTTTATGAGGTAAACAGTGTTGTTTTTTAAAAATTTACCCTAATGAGAACATCATTCCTTTTTCTTTTTTTTTTTGAATTCTCGGAAATAATCGACGAGGTGAGTGGACGTAAGAATCTGATGACTAACATTTTGGTCATTTTTGGAAATGTTTTTCGATGTGATACAGTAAGGATAGTGGTTCTGATGCTAACATTAATGCTATAGTCTGTTTATCATCAAATTAGAATTCTCTAACTCACTACTTCCTTTTGTCTTTTGCTTCATAATTATACGAAATTTATTTACATATTTGCCTATAATGTGAGAGCACAGCTTCAGTTGTATTGTTTTAGACAAGTAACTACGATTTAGTTCACTTTCGGAAGATTTCATTTGGAACCACAAACGCCAACAACGAAAGCTCACCGGTAGTTCATTCGCTCTCATCCGTTCCCAGGTAACTTAGACATATTTAATGCGAATTTAATCCTGCACAGCTTACTTTTAGTTACATTCTGACTTCTTATTAAACCTATGTCACTGATATCACTTAATTCTCTCCCTTCAGATATGAAATAGATGATGACCTTAAAAAAATGGCGATGCTTAATATTAACGCATGTTTCGAGTTTTCGGGTGGGTTTCCCTGACACGTTGATAGTGTGAAGGTTTCCTGACGCGTTGATAGTGTGAAATCATTTGAACTATTAAGTGCTCCATCACTGAGATACAGTGTTTATTACTCCAAATTTGTCATTCTTCATTGGTTTGGGTATCTTCCACTTTGGAATTCATTTTTCAAGGACTGATTTTCTTGTAAATTTATAGATGCTCATCAAACTTCACACTGAATCCGTCACATGATACAGAAACGGACGAAGATGTTATACGTAGTGTAGTACGAAGCCTAGTACGAGATATATTACTGCAAGAAAAAGAATTGCTAAGGCGAAGTTTAAGGAAGAAACGACGATATCTTGTTACGATGCCTAAAATGGATCGTAGATTGAGTAGTTGATCACCAGTTTATTTAGCATAATAGGGATGCCTCCTTTGTAAGTCTTGTAAATAATGGAAAGTATTCCATCTAACAGTGATCTAATAAGAATATGAAAATTCTGTTTTTGCTGCGGCCTTTTAATGTTATTTTGATTAGGTCTGTTTTCTGATTTGGAATTTTCAATTTAAATTCGGTTGTTGTAATTTTAAAATGTGAATTCTATTTTTACAACAAGCCTTGTCTTTTTGTATGTCTTTCGGGCATACCATTTATATAAAAATATATGTGTATCTAACTGACTTCAGAGTTAATATTATTATCTAGAAATCGTTCCCTTTTGTCGCAATACTTTTCAAAGATGATTGGAATAACTTTAGCAATATCACATTAAGAAAAAAGTGATTTAGTTTGAGATGTCAGATATCATTTTGTGATTTCCAGTTTTCTAGGTATTATTTTATGTGGCAACGTAATTTTGATGTTACAATTTTAACTTCCTTGAAATTTATTGGTAAGGTACTTCAAATGAAGCAACATAATAAAAGAAAAAGAGAAACTGTTGGATAACTGAAAATAAGGGCCGATAACACATGAATCCTCGCTTAGACTTTTATCATTATTAATAATTTTGCATAAGAACTAACATAGATTTCTAGAAAAACTCAGCTATATATACTTTTAAGCAATTCCTTTTTTTTTCTAGTCTCGTGATATATTCAGTCAGTAATTTGTTATTACCACCTCACTTCTCCCTTTCTACCACTTTCCCCGTATCCCATCATTTCGAGAAATTATTCCAATCTCATTTACGTCAAGAACATTCAACTCTCTTCTTTCCGTATTTGAAAATGAGTTCTTTTCGTCGTATTTTTTTCATTTTTTTTTCTATTCGTTCTTTTAATTACACTTTGTTTTCCAGATGTGGAAGGATCACCTCATACTGGTTTTTTATTATGCTTGTTCATAATTCATTTATATTCATTCGTTTGTATGGTAGGAATAAATCGTACTTGTACATGAAAATAATCTTATACATACACGTAATGCAAACCTTAATCATCGTAATTAGCTGAGTTCTCCCCAATATTCTTTGGATTTTACCAAACTTCAGTGAATAGATTAGTAGAATCGTACTGTATGAAAACCCTGAATCGATGTAGTAGAAATTGCTAGAAGTATTAATTGGAAACCTGTCCCTTGATCTATCATTGTTAAGTCTCATTCTATTATCTGATATCTAAAATTATCTCTTATCATAACAGTCAAATGAAATAATTCGAAATTTCAACAATCCATTGGCAAAGTTATTTTATTACAGTTTTTCTTTTCTTTTTTTTACAAATATTACAGGTATCGTTGTAAATGGAAAAATATATGTGAGAAAGTTTTTCGAATTACTGGAATTTACGGTAATTTTAATGAGATATTTGTAGTTATTTGTCTCCTTCTTTTCTTTTTTGGTAGTATTTAATTCTTGTCTGCTTTAGTTTGTAGCCTAATTATGATTATGGCCTATCTGGACAAATTGTACATATCATAATTTTAGCTTTTTTTTTACTTTTCATTATATCATACCCAATATACATTCTTATTTTTATACCTTTAATCTTTTCATGATTAGAAGCATCACACATTCTATCAGAATGTATTTGTTCAAATTTTGACAAACCTCATTTTCATGATTATCGGATATTTCAGCCGAAAATTATGATACATTACATTTTATGCTTGTAGTTGCTTAATTTACACGAAGTTTTAAGTTTTAAATTTTTTTTTGCAATTCAGATATATTCAGATAATGTTTAACTTATTAACTCATTTTAAGCATATATTCAGTAATTGACCAATATCGATTTATTAGACGGAAGACTATCCGCATATACATTGAACACTTCTGTTTATTCGTTTTTTTAAATTCTAAAATCCCTTCATTAGATGTGTGTAAAAAGCATAAGGTTGTAATTAAGTAAATTTTTAGTTTATGCTTATTGTGTTTATTTTTCATTTTTTTATGCAAGTGGTTTTCAGGTTCCAATTTGAATTTCAGGAATTAAAAACTAACCAGAAATCTTTCGCATGGAAAATATCCACGTATTATATTTATATCCTGTTAAATTTCAAATTTCATCGATCACAAGTGATGGTACCTTTGATAATTGTTCATTTTAACATGGTAATACATGAACATTTCAATGATTTCATTGTCTTAAACATACTCTTTGTCATATTCATTTAGATTATTATATTAATTTGGCTTACAGATAAAAATTTGAAATTGATCAAAATTAGAATTGAATGAAAATTTTACTATTCTTTGATAACTAATTTTCAATAATTTAGAAATTGATAACAAATCAGAGAAATAACGATCTAGTTTGTAAATGAGAATGAAATTGTTTTGTTTTGTTTTTTAATTTCCAATAATTTTTAATTTAGATTTACAATACAGTCATTGTATCAATTTTCACTTCTTTATTGGTATATACTATTTTAATTGTTTGTTTATTGATTTTTTTTCTCTTCCGATTATATTTGTTAGAAATTTTCCTCAATGCTTTCCCGAAAATTTCTTTTTCTTCATAAGTTTGGGTTGAAAAAAAAGGGAAAAAAACGAGCATTCATAATTTCTGGTAGATTTTTGTCCTTTTCTTTTTTTTGAATAATTTAAATTTTAAGGTTGTCTATCCTAACTTAATATATTAGCCAATTAATTATATTTAAAATGAATGAAAATAATTTACAAGAAAGAAAATATCGTTTTAGGTTTTAGTGCAAACATTAAATTGATTAAATGATGCACAATGTAATCAGTAACCGACTAGGTTATCCGGAAAATTCTTTTCTGTGAAATGTAATCTGTTTATAAACCGGAAGTTTTAAAAGAAAAAGAATCTTTGGAGGGACAAATTATCGCTACAATTCAAATGGATTAAGATGCTAAAATGTGAGATTTAACAATTCTCGTTTCTCTTCGCCAGTATTATTCTTCCATGGGATATTTTTTCCTTAAGAAGATAGAACGAGTTTTAATATCCGGAAAATTTCATGAACAAAATACTTTTGCTTTGGCCAATTTACGGATTTCTTCCATAACTATCCGAAATTTTAACGACCGAAGTGCCGATTATGTTAGTTAACTCGAAGCATGATCGACAAATCGAAATGATGGATCGTTATTCCGGATCAACTTTAGTTGTTCTAAATGATTTTTTTGCTAATTTCCGAATCATTCGAAGTGAAGGACTACTTCTAATAATTAACACCCCTAATTAATGATAGTTTCCATATGCAAATATCGTTATTAACATATGGGAAAGTTGTGATGCAGAAGATTAAAAAGGCGCAAATAAATAAATGAACCAATCCGACAATATTTTTGAACTGATAAAAAGAAATGTTAATTCATTGCTTGGAAAAAGTTTCTGTCATTCATGGAATTTTTTTTATTTTTAAATATTTAAGTCTTTCTTCTTCTCGAATTTAATTTTATCAATTCCAATCAATTCTGATTAAAATTATTCCTTTTCATTTCATTCACATATTTCACAGATATTCCAGTAATTTCTCATACAATCTATATAAATGAATTAATATTTGACATGTTTATTGTCAGTACTGCGGTAATGCCAGCATTACGGTAATGTGGTAATTTCATAGCCAGTAGCATGCTAATACTTTGTGATATGATTTTTTTTTCCACATTAAAGAATTAATAATGATAAAGTATAGGAAGAAGGAAGAGATTTAGTAGAGTGAAAGGTATATTCTATACATTTTGAAGAGAAACCGGAATCGGAACAGGATATTTTATATCCTGTTAACGATAACTTTCAACTTGTATATAGACAGACATACAAACATACTCCGAACTTTTTATCCATTTTTTCATCTTCATTTATAAAACTTGAGCAAATAGAGAGAGAGAGAGAGAAAGAGAGAGAGAGAGAGAGGTAGTAATTGTT
>NW_018108286.1:7269-8825 GCF_000183805.2 Loa loa | reverse complement strand
CATTTTCAATCTTCAACAATTTCATCTTATTTGTTAAAAGTAACAGTTAAAATTCAACTTTAACAATCTATAAGAATTTCACACTTCAAAAGATATCATTGATATTATCAATGATCTTAATCATTATTATCAAATATTTTACACTTTAGGAGAGATCATTGGTATTATCAATGATCTTAATCATTGTTATCAAATATTTCGAAAAGTTCAATTTTAGAATCTTGATATGATTTATATGGCGAATATAATTGTTGAATTTACAGTAATGCATTGATTACATCCAAGGAGTATGTCAATTCATATCAATGTTATTATTATTATTATTCCTTTCTTATCATTGATATTTCCATTTATTCATTGTTTGCCGAATTATACCATTGAAACATTTCCGGATTCATTAATTAAACCGGATCTTTGTAATCTTAACGCTCCAGGATTAGCATGTGATCCGGATCAATTATTGAGACGTTTTAATCAAACACTTTCCGGTAAGTTTAATTAATGTTTATTCTTAATCATATGTAAACATTTTTCTTCTACTTTTTTTTCTTACTGATAATAATATGATAATTTTATATGTTGTCATTTAGGAGCTGAATATTTATCGCATTATTTGCAACAAATTCGTTATGCGACAAAGTGTCCATGTTTAAAAGATGATAATTTGTATGGACATTGTTCAACTATTAATCCACGTGGATATACGATATCAATCGCTGTTATGAGATCAATTGAGATGATAAACGATGATATGATGTAAATATATTTCGTTTGTGTGTTAAAATAATTAATGCTGAAATATATAAATTATTGATTTATTCTTTTTTCTAGTTTATTTATCGTAAATTATTTTTGAATTTACGACAAGAATTTGTGATGGATTGATTGTTTTGATTGAATTTTTGCGACTTTTCTTTCCGATTCATGATAATTGAATGTAATTTTTACAAACTCTTTTCATTCCAGAAAAACTAGAAAAATAGATACATTCATTCAAAATATTTTAATAAACGAAACATTATCATGTTCAGGAATACGGTTAGCCGGAATCGTACAGTTCAGGTATTTGCTGAAATGTTACGACGACGGCAACATCGTGGTCAATGCGCTGATGATGCATTAATTGTAGCAATTACCGACTGGAAAATTGTAAGTTTTTAAATTTAAGTCAAAATTAAAATTAATTATTTCCAATTTCAATTTTCGATCTGTTTCAGGTTTATACATCAGTAGATGAAGTAATAGGAAGAGCTCTCACAACAAGTGCTATCACAGAAGTAAATCGAGAAGCTGGTACATTCATTTTTAATAATATTGTAAAACAAAATGATTCACTTGGAAAAAGTTGGCACAAAAAAAATTTTAATTCTTTGATTTTAAGTTAATTATATTGGAATCATCCTAGTGATAAAGATTTTGGCATAATAGAATTGGATATTAAGTTTTAATTGATTAGAACTGATTAGGTTATAACTGATTATATGGCCCGTCACACATGCAAACACACACACACACACACACACACACACACACACACACACACACACACACACACA
>NW_018108286.1:4923-6425 GCF_000183805.2 Loa loa | reverse complement strand
ATAATAATTATATATATATATAATAATAATAATAATAATAATAATAATAATAATAATAATAATAATAATAATAATAATAATAATAATAATAATAATAATAATAATAATAATAATAATAATAATAATAATAATAATAATAATAATAATAATAATAATAATAATAATAATAATAATAATAATAATAATAATAATAATAATAATAAATAATAGTAATAAATAACTTTAAATAACAATAAATTTTCAAAAATAAATAATTGAACATTGAATGATTGAATCGAATTCGGAAATTGAAAATACTATTTGAAATATGAAAACAGTAAGGGAAGAGATATTAATTTACTTCAGTAATTATATTTTCCAAGCCAAAAAAACGAGAAGTATATGGGTGTTCCAATTTAATGAATATCATCGATACCAAAGTACTGCTGCCATAATCACCATTACTACTATACTTATTTAAAATAATAAAGTCTATTACTACACATCCTTAGGATGATAGAGTTGTTAAAATGATATTTTGTAATTTGCTAAAAAAAATATTTACTTTTAAAAGTTTTACCCTATCATTATTCTCAAATTGAATTAATAATAATTATGTTCTTTTCCATGGATGTTTTAAATTTTCTTAAATTTTTAAAAAATATATTTCAAATAGAAAACAAAAAAAATGTTAATTAATTTCAGAGTCACTCTTTACCAGTGCTAATTATCTTTATGGTTTAACATTTATGGTGAATCGTTATGGACAAATTCTACAATATTCCGAGAGAAAATCTTTATCAATGATATGGTCACTTATCATGAATACTTGGCTTCATATTTTTCTCACTTCAATTATCCTAATTACATCTGGAATACTTGTTATCTTATTAATTATACGATTTTGTTGTAACAAAAAACAAACATATACAGTGGGTAGGCAAATTATCAGTTAAAAACAACAATCAACGATTTTATCTTTCACTTAAAGCAATTGTATTCTGCTTTATCATGAAGGTTAAAGGTTATCCTAAAACTTATTCAACCTCTTTTAGCATTACTATTAATGCTCCTTTCCTGTTTTCTTTTTTTTTTCTATTGAGAACAGCATATTATTTTCTTGAATTCATTTATTTTATGCGTTAGAAATTTAATTATAGCCAAAATCATAAGAAACCGGTAGACCTTTGACCTATAATTATTCATCAATTCGTTTAATTGCAAATCTTTTTTCTAGGAAAATAATCGGATAAATAAATAAATTTGCTGATAACACTGATAACAATGATAGGAATGAAATTGCTAAAAACTACACTGAATCATTTCACTTCCATGATTTAACAATCGGTCAAGTCATTTGAGAAACGTGAAAACAAAGAATTCATAAACAATTTATACTTTTGAGCTTTTTTGTGTAAAGCGTGACATTGCATGTAACTCGCACTCAATTACTACTGTTTTATTATTATTATTATTATTACTATTATTATTATTATTATTATTATTACACTGTTATTACTATT
>NW_018108286.1:0-4576 GCF_000183805.2 Loa loa | reverse complement strand
GATAAATAAATAAATTTGCTGATAACACTGATAACAATGATAGGAATGAAATTGCTAAAAACTACACTGAATCATTTCACTTCCATGATTTAACAATCGGTCAAGTCATTTGAGAAACGTGAAAACAAAGAATTCATAAACAATTTATACTTTTGAGCTTTTTTTGTGTAAAGCGTGACATTGCATGTAACTCGCACTCAATTACTACTGTTTTATTATTATTATTATTATTACTATTATTATTATTATTATTATTATTATCACTGTTATTACTATTATTACTATTATTATTATTATTATCATTAATTATTATTATTATTATTATTATTATTATTATTATTATTATTATTATATATTATTATTATTATCATTATTATTATTATTATTATTAATTATTATTATTAACTATTACTATTATTATTACTATTATTGTTATTATTAATAATCATTACCATTAATTATTATTATTAATTATTATTATCACTACTATTATTTTTACTATTATTATCATTATTATTATTTTATTATTATTATCATTATTATAGTGAACAATTTAAACAATAGGAAGAAGAGTGGAATATGTTTGAAGTGCTGAAAATTATGCACGAAATCGATAAGAAAGCAAATGAACATATTATATTTAATCTGGAGGGAAAAACAGAAAGGTTTACTGTTGATATTCGGAATATCATCCCGAAATAGTGTCATCCTTGTCAAGACGGAAAATGCTGTTTGTAATATTCTTCAGTATTAAAATTTCCGAAACATTTGCGCAAATTATACATTACATGGTGGCAGTGTGTAAGAAAGAAAATGCAAAATACTGTGGATTAGGAAATATGAAACCATAAAATACTGATGCTTCAGATTATATCACAAATAAAACATAACAAAGTCTATCCATTAATACCCGGGGAATGCTTTTGTTCTTGAATGTTCTGGAAATCTTCTGGGAGTAATTTTGTGCTAAATCATTAGATCATCGATTTAGTTGCCAATAAACAACACGACCATCACTTTTTGAGAACTCTTAATTTCTCTCCTATTTCCCTTGTTATATGTATAAGAATGCTATCTGTTTAATCAATAAACGATTAGTAACAATAAAAGATAGCAATTATTGATTAGGAGGGAAAAAAAATTTAGGAAGGAAGAAGATATCTAAACACTGCATATATATCACTATGGTAAATACTTATGATAGCTAGATGCTTATTTCCGAAAATTCAAAAAGTTGGACTATTACATATGCTATCAAACCCATGCTAACATAATGTTAGAATATTAGGTATTAATTAATCGACATGCTAATTAATATTTTCTTTCTTGTATCATTGTGAATCATTGACATATTAAATGTTGACAAACGTATAGCAATGTAATACAGTGTATCTTTTTATACAATCAAATAAAATCTGCAATACTTTGAAAAAAAAAAACAACATACAAATGAAAGAGGGAGAAAAAAGAAAAATGCTATGGTATAGATCATGTATCGCTGCAATCACTGCTTCCTGAGCTTGACGGGATTGTCAAACCGGTATGTACAGTTATCAATGCATCACAATTAACACTGAATGCCGGATAATACAAACCGCGTGGCATATTCCTTAAAGATAAAAATTATTTTGTTCACTTCATTTATATATCTTTAACATATTTACTTTATCAAAAGGGAAACCTTTCATGTATTCTTGAAGTACGTCTATAAGTACGTGAAAGTGTCGTAATTTCAGCAAAATAATTGATGAAAAAAAAACTTATTCCTAGCTCGTTTCTTTATCTTTTATGATATAGTATAGTTATACCGAAATGCAACTAATTGTCCTTCATATTCTCGTCGCGTATCGTTGACGAAGAATGCCAGAGTACCTTTATCACAATCCAATAATACACCGATCACAGATCCAACACCGATACCACCGATGATTCGACTATGATGCATTCCGTTATGCAAATACCACGAACGTTCTCCATCGATATACATTGACCAACCGTGTAAGTCTTTCCCTAAAATTACTTCACATTGACTAATCTCAATCCGTACCAATCATCCCCAACTCATTTTGGTATTATCGTTATTTTCTCCTCAAAATCTTCAAATATTCAGTGGTCAAGAAATAATCTGTACATTTATTTCAGCAGGATCAATATTCCGGATTTCCTGAAGGATAAAAAAAATGAGATAAAATAAATCGTTGGTTGTCGGAAGTGAAAGTTATACCAAGCATAATATGACGATTGAAAGCACTTTGCGCTACACCAACTACAACATCGGCATTTCCTGTATGACGTTCCACCGTTATCTCCCAGTAATGTGTTCCGCGAGAGAAGGCAATGGAACCACAAAGAGATCTATATTCCATTGTTGTTCCGGTCAATGACATACATTCATTGGATACGGTTAAATCATTTTGTGAAGCTGATTTACTCAATTGAAACCATGCCACTAAAAAAAAAGGGACGACTTAAATTCAAATTCACAGAAAACCGGTTAAACTTATGCTTGTATTAAAATGTATCAGTTTCGATCGGGATTCATATTTCCGGAATAAATGAAGTTATGCTAACCGGTAGCCGTTTGAAGACATATTATATCGCTATATGAACTTTCACCGGCTGCATTAAATGCTTTAACTCGCGCATTGTAAACTGTATTGAAATGTAAGCCATCAATTGTACATATCGTATCTCTGCCACAGTATACTTCCTGTAAAAAAATTGGATTTGCAATCATTCCCAGTTATTATTTTTGAAAATACAAATTAATTTGCTGTTTATTTGAAATAACAACAAAAAAAAAAAACACTAATTGGCCTTTCCTTCATCATTGCAACATGCACCCTTTTGCTACAGTATGCACAATTCACAGCAATTATTATGGCGTATGCACAGTTTACAGTAATTAAAAGCTATTACGGTACATGAGCAGTTTACAGCAACCAGAAATGAGTACGACAAATGTACAGTTTACAGTAGTCAGAAACTATTACGGTGCTTGCATAATTAAATCGTATGCATCAAAAACAAACCTTAAATAATCCATCACCAGAACCGGAATCAATCTCTAACATATAACCATCAATTGCACAATCATCATTTTGTGCTTTCCATACAATAGTTACTGAATTATTCTCCGCAACACATTCCGCCGTTTCAATTAAAGGCGCATTTGGTGCTATAAAAAAAAAATAATCAAATTCATGGATCAATCAATGAAATGAAATGGATCCTATTAAATCATCCAATCAATAATCAATCAATTAATGGATTATATTTAACTTTAATCACTTCTATAACTAATACAATAAATTATGAGGCAAAATACTCCATCTCCTCAATGATAACTATCACAACCACAAAACAATGACAATAACGAGACAATAAGGATACGATACATCGATAGATTTACTATGAATTATAAGTTAAGATTGACATTGACTCTATCCTTAATATAAATTTAATTAACTGATAAAATCATTTTGAATTGTTTATTTATTATTTAGTAATAAGTGAATAAATGATATAAATTCGTTTGATATTAGAAGTAAAAAATTTACAGATTTTACAGTTTTATACAGTTTTGGTATGGTTTTTTTTTAAAAAAAAAGCAATAACTATCAATATTAAGCAAACTTTTAGGTAGTAATCTAAGACTTCTTCTTAAATTGCATTTCAATAAATCCATTGCCACAACATTCTTTATTCAAATTTAAAATTTCAAATATTACTTAATTATATATCACATGCTATACTTAAATTTACTCTATTAAATAAACTTTACCAATGGTTGAATCACCGTTTCTTATCAATTGAATACCTGAATAAGGTAATTCTTTGATAATTATATTTAAGTATTGATTAGTATAAAAGAAAACTGTCCAAGTGTTCAAAAAAAAGAAGTAAACGAGGATGAAAAATCATTTTTTTTAAAAATAAACCATTTTTAAAGATTTTAAAAGAATTGTGCTATTCCATTAATATTATCCTTAAGATGTGAATTATCTGAAGAATTTATCATTGTTATCATTTGTTATCATTTATAATACACATCCAATTTAGTCTCTGTAGATTTAATAAGAATTTATTTTGAAATTTCATTTGATTTTAGTTTAGTTTGATAAGAATTCGTTTTGAAATTTATAGGCTAATAATCACCACCCCCATTAATTAATGTTTTCAGGTTTCATTGTCATTTAATAATTCCTTTTACATTGTCGCATCTATTTATTATGAAAATCTCCAATAACTCACACTGGAGAAAATTATCTTTCGTTAGTACGGTAGTTTCGTATTGAAATTCGACAATCAAATTTCAGGAATTTTTATCAGATTTTAAATTTCGACTCAAAAAAAAGATACCTTTCAATTGAGCAAAATCTAATGTCTGTATAGCGTACTCCAAATTATTCACATCTAAGTTTAGTATACGTTCAAACAAATGTTTTTGCAATACATTGTTCAACCCATTAACTAACTTTGCTATTAGATCGTGAACATTTCGCTGGATGACGTCATGCCTTTCATGCTGCACATTCCATAAGATATCCAAGTCATCCACTGTTACAGCATTTCT
>NW_018108285.1:193249-200186 GCF_000183805.2 Loa loa | reverse complement strand
AAATAATTAATAATAATAATAATAATAATAATAATAATAATAATAATAATAATAAATAATAAATAATAATAACAATAATAATAGATAATAATAATAATACGTTTCTCTGTTTTCCTACCATTTTTCATATTTCTTCTAAAAACTAGAAAAAAAGAAAAAAAATGTTGTTTGCACGATTTTACGATTTTTTTACGAAATGCCTCGACAGGTGCTATTTTTGAAGCTCTGTTATAAGAATATGTGGCTTGAAAATTTAAATCAGTTCTGGAAAAATTTTTTTCGATTGTACTTACAACTGCAATTAAAAGTTATTCAACATATGATTCAGCTACCATCCGGAGAATGCAATTCATCAGATTAATGAGTAAAATTGCTAATTTTTACAGATCAATGGATTTGAAACATAAGATATTAGCTTAAATTTGTTTTGATCCATCAGTAAATACACTCATTATCCATTGTTAATATATTATCAGTTACGTCATCATTGCTTTCTCTCCGCTTTCACTCGTTGATATTGTTTGTTGTGATTATTTATAATTTTTATCCATTTATACTTAATTGATAAGAGTTATCATAACTTATATCTTTCTTATCCAACAGAATTGATCATGCCTGATGAAGTTCACTGTCATTTTAACGTATAAGCTTAAATTTTGTTGCAATGAAATGAATTAAATCGATTGAATTTTTATAAAAATATAAATTGATAAACGAACTGTAAATGTCAGCTAAGAAGATTTATCGTGCGTTATCTTCTCTTCTTCATTATTAATAGTATTGGTTTACGTAGTTTAAGAGAATTTCATATGGGGAAATGAAATTTAAAACTTTATTTACTTTTACAAATGTAAGAAAAAAACTTTATCTTAATCCTTTCCTCTTTTTCACTAAGCCATAAAAATTTTCAAATTATTTTACCTCATCTCACATATTGTTATTTTCTGTTTAAAGGATTTTCATTTCAAAATTCTTAACAAACAAATTTTCTTTCCATAGTTTTGAAATTTTAATCGCTCATTTATTTTATCTTCTCTTTTTTCTTCTCTTCGGATAACTATTCAAATCCTATTTACTTTTATAATTAATGCAATTTTTTGCTAACCAAGACATCATCATTACACATCAGAAATGAAGTAGCATATAAGATTAAAAGACTATCTGATCAATTTGTATCGGTAAAATATTGGTGAAAGTAGCAAGCAATGGATATAAATTTCTTTTTCGTCCATTTTCCCTGGAAATTTTAATTAATGCTATTAATCCAGCTAATACTAACTTCATTTTGTCTTCTTCCCTGGATTAAACTAAGTCTAGATTAATTCGATTTCCACTGAATAACGGACCTGAATAAAGTATGAACAGCTATATTCTTGAAATTGTAAAATGGTTGAATTAAACCAAATAAGTAACAAATTAAGACTTGCCAATTTTTTTGATAACTAGAAACAATAAGTGGTAAAATTTCATTTCGATCGAAAACAACTGACCGATAATATGTTACAGTTATGCATTCGATCAGATCAATGAAGAAAAACTGAGCTACGACACTTTAAATTCAATCGTTCACTTATAAATGAATAGGGAAGTAAAAAAGTACAATACTATGGATTTTTTCATTAAAATTATTTTTTTTAAAGGTAAAGAATTCACCAAATTTTATCTTTATAGCAAATGAAAGTCTCTTTATCAGTGCTTTTGCTCTGATGAAAAAAAAAAGCAGCTGTAAAGATTATCATTTCAAAATTGGTGTTGTTTACATTTAGACCTTTTTTTCTTGAGCAAAATTGTTATGCGGGTTGGAAAAGTTTATTACTTACCGTTAGAACCGGATTAGTTATCATACAATAACGACTGAAAGAGTCAATGATTCTTTTAATAAAATACTGGAAATGAAATACTGAAGAGAAATAATGTTTTGCAATGTTTTATTTCTGATTAATTTAAAAATTTATCATTTCAAAATTAATATTCCTGCAGCTAGATTTTTTGTGAGGGAAAACTGAGCTGCAACACTTGAAATTCAATCATTCGCTTGTAAATAAGGAAAGTGAACAAGGGAAGTAAAGAAATACAATACTATGGCTTTTTCCATTAAAATCACTTTTTTGTGCCACTTTTTTCAGTGACAGCTCTTCTGCTAAATGCCTCGACTGCTACTCTGGGTGACAAAAAAAAAAGAAAAAAAAACGTAAATCTCAATGCATTGAAATGTGGAATAAGGCTAAGCATATCCTTGACACTGGATCACCGTCAATGAGATCACTGTTTATGTCGACTGATGAGTTGCTTTGAATTTTATATTTTCTCTGAGAGATAAGTTATGATCCCGAACTTGCTATCTGATGTCATTCGATACACATTGCTATCCAAAATTAAGATCATTTGCGTTTTAGTTGAGAATTTTAGTTTCTCAAAATAGTTGCCAAGTTTTGGAAAGCATTAGGAAAGTATCATATGTAAGAGATATTATATGTCAAATAATTATAATACTTCTACAGATAAGGATGAATATTTCAACATGAAAATAATCAAGCTGATCAAGAAGTACATTCAGGACAGATCGACATAATATGACAAATTACGCGTTCCATTAAAAGTTTTTTACCAATGAGCTCAACTGTAATATCATCAAATGCCTTACATATTTTAAGAACTGACGTGAAAATTAACTCTGAATACTCGAACATTATTTTCATTTTACAATTGTCAATATGAAAAATGGGAAATATCATCATAAATTTGATTTGATTGCCTTTAAAATAATTAATGTGATTTATTTTTGTATACTAATGATAAGTTATTGGAATTCATAATCAAGATAAAAGTGAATATTAATCATAAAAGTGATAAGTAACCACTTTTTCAGGGTCAATTTTAAATTAACCGTAATTATTGATGGAGTGTGATTTTTGTTAGGATTTCTATTAATTTACAAAAGAGAATTATTTTGGAGGAAAAATGCTTCCTTTTTTTTATTTTTCTTATTTCTTCAATTGAAATGTTGCAGTATTTTACGAAAATAAGTGACATATATTAGGAGGGAAAGTCGATTAGTAGGATTAGGAAAGTATGTCGGATTGTAATTGTCTGATGCCCTTTAATCTTTTTAGGAGTTTCTGGTCGTTAATTGCATTTTCAGGTTTTTATTCAGAAACTTAAAAATTCCAATTTTGAATTTATCCAATTTTGCAAATTTTTGGTGTTAAGTTCTTTGCAAAAATTTCACTTAACTTTTTGGTTACAACATTATCTGTCGTTGTGATACAAAGAAATTCCTCATTCCACCATTTGGGATATACATGAGTGGGCAGTAAAATATGAAATAATTGCCGTGTTACTGTAAAATATATCATCCAGACTGAAAACTCTGATGAATGAATCAAATTTAGCAACTTCTTATAAACTGATACTCTTCTGTGGTTATTTTATGAGACTTGCTTCAAATTTAAATTTCTTATAAATTTAAAAAATTCCATTTTCATAAATTTTGGTTGAAAAAAAATTTGTTATTGTTAGAAATAGAATGGCGTAGAAGGAGTGATTTGGATGAGTAAAAGCGATAAAAAATTGCAACATATACCCTTTTTTCTTCCCGTAATTATACAAATAATCTGTGCGGCAGATAATGCGATCCATACAAATAGCTCTGTTTGAATAAATGGGACATTTAATGGAAGATATAGAATTAGCTGATATATTCTATTTCGAGATAAACCATCCGATGTGCATCACATCCTTCCTTTTGCTTTTTCTCTTACAATTCTTCTAGCCTATCCTAAGAGGCTTTTTTTTTTCTTATCTATCTGGGATTATCTGTAAACGAATAAATGTGATAATATTTGGTCCAATAGTAATGTTGAACTTGGCCGGATAGTAACATATATGAACAAATCTAATGGAAATTTAGAAATTGGAGATATCCATTTGGAATTCCATAAAGAATCGCTGATTTGATTTATCTCTATAGTGACTGTTCATGTGTAAAAGTTTGTCGAGATGAAGAGAGAAAGTGAAAGAAGTGATAAGTGGTAACAATTATCTGCTTATTTCCTATTGTTATAAAAGAATAACCCTAAGGTATCGGGTCAATGAAGATAGACTCAGAATGTGATTCATATGAGATGGATATATTTGAAAAACAAGTTGTCGTGATAAATATGTCCCAATAGATTTCTTCGGTTACTATTAAATTTTCACTCTTAATACACTTTAAATAAGATTGTCTCGAAAATTGCATTGTTATATTATCTTCCAGTACAGGTATTAGCTTATCTCACCCAATCAAAATAAAGGAAAAAGAAATAGTTCTGGAAAATATGCGAATGTCACGACCGTTGACTGGATCTTAGATATTGTTTATATATAAATCTTTAGTTGGTCTAAAATACTTTAAATTTCTGAAAATTACTCTGTTACTTTCAGAAAGGGAAGAAAAACGCACCTTTCGATGTACTATATATTGTTTGATTGGGACATTTATATCTGATAAATATTCAACATTTAACAGTACTGTGATCTTTTGCTCAAATCTAATTTTCAAAAGTAAATTTGATTTAACTGGAAGAATGATGCAGTAAGGTGAGGACTGCATTCATTTAAATAATCCCTAAATTATCTACAATGAAATGAAATTGTTTAGGTTGAAAAACGCACCAAATAAGAAGCTAATTGTCTGTTTAAATATTGTTCATTGCAGCATCAATATTTTCCCATTTAGCTATTCAAAGAATTAATACTTTCAAATGCGACAAGTAGTTACATGAAGAAATCTATTCCAAAATGAATGATGTGATGAGAGAATAAAAATATGAAATATTTGATCTGAAATTTTTTTTTTTTTAGAAGTATTAATTCTTTGAATAGATAATATCAGTATGTTTTTTACATGGAGAATTCCAATGATCAAACTAACTTATCTTCTGATATTCGTTCGTTGAAGCTATAAGCTTATCAAATTTTAATGAATTACATGTACTTCGATATGTGCTTATTTGAAAAAGGAAAATGATTAGAGTTGTAACATTCTAAAAGATGAATTGGAATTAGATACAATCGGTCGTGTGCATGATTAGATTTAACTTTGATAATTGCTCTGTTATGTTAGTGGTGCCAGAAAGTCTAATCTTTAAATCATTTGAAGTGTATACCTTTGCTTGCTATAACATTTTCATTTCATTTACCTCCTTCCGAAGTCATCTTGAATGTTTATCTGTTTGTTTTACTATGTAAATGGTTCTCTGTTTGTGTTATACCTCGTCAAGCTACTTTTCCTCCTTCATTTAATTCATTTCACATTAATCAGTTCTCTAAAATTTTTGTTCTAAATTAAAGAATTCAGCTCTATACTTCCCCATTTCATTAGCTAATTAAGCTAATGCATGCGACTTTATCCAAAAATGGAATAAACACTTTAAAAAATTAGTCACAATATTATTTCTAAACAACGTAAATACATAAAAGAATTGTGTATTTACGTTGTTTTGTGTATTCACAACTTTTTTACAAACTCCTCATTTCGATCTTTTTGTTTTGTTTTTGTTTTTTTTTTTGTTTTGTTTTTTTTTTTTTTGCATTATCTTTTTTCTTATTTCGCCAAGAAAGAATTGTTCATGAAATTTGACAGCTATTTGTCTACCTTTTTGTATAATATCTGTTGGATCCATGCGATCCAACAGATATTGGATCATCTAATGACTACAGTGACTTCAAGTATTTTAAATGATTACAGTCTTAAAATTCTCATAATTTATATTTAAAAAGTGGATTTAAACTGGATAAAGTGCGGTTGTGAATGCTTTTATTGATAGTCAGTTTTCTGACTGTTTTTAATGTGTGACAAAGGTGTTGCTATTGCTAATGCAACTTTTCCTGAGAAAAAACTTTCTTGAAAAAATGAAGTTTGAGTTAATGGAAATGGAGATGATGGTGAATGGAGGTGAGATCGAAGAATAAGACTGACATTGGTTTCATTCGAATTTTGCCCTTAAGTTGAGAAAGGATAAAGAAAGTTATACAAGCGTTTAAATTCTACCTTGAGTTGTATGAATGTCAAATTACTTCAATTTCACATATTCGATAGCAATCCAGTTAGTAGTTGCATAATTCATTTGAATTAGTCTGTTACTGATCCAACAATATTATCAGTCAACTTTGAAGTATTATTCTTGTTGCATAACGGTAAAATGACTGGTAGTGGAGATGAAAGTCGAGATGAAATGAAATAAAATGGAACTGAAGAAAGATGTAAGAATTGAATAGGTCTGAAATAATGCGAATATATGCACATTATGCATACCCATGTTTGTGTTTATTTACATGCACGTAATGAATGCAACAAGGGATGGACAAAGGATCATCAATAGTTCATCCACACAATGTGCTTCAGATTTTTATCGTTTCAGTCATCCCTGACCTGTTCATTAATTTCCACCTATACCTGGAATGACAATATAGCACATTGTATATTGTACGCAATAAAACATTGCTTTTGTCCATGACGATTTCGTAAACATGTTGTAAATGGGTGTAGGAGAATAGGTTTGTCCATTTGAAGAACAATGGAAACCTGAAAAACTATTAATCTGACCGTCGTTAACATATGTGTAACATACATTTTTTTGCAAAAGAAGAAAATAAAATATGCACATTTTTCAGGAACGTAAAGGAGTGCCGGTGATCGACGGTAGTGGTATAGTATCCGTTAGAAATGCGGAATCGGACGGTGTAGCGGTCCTAGGATTATTTGCTTGAAGCTATTCTCAAAAAAGCCGAGGCCCTGAAGGGACGAGGACCAGTTTGCCTTAGGCCCCGGCTAGGGGCGTTATGCTTGAAGTTGAAACCTCGGCTAGTGAGCCGTTGATACTTCATCCTGATATCAACAACAACAACAACAACAACAACAACAACAACAACAACAACAACAACAACAACAACA
>NW_018108285.1:166408-192558 GCF_000183805.2 Loa loa | reverse complement strand
AACAACAACAACAACAACAACAACAACAACAACAACAACAACAACAACAACAACAACAACAACAACAACAACAACAACAACAACAGCAACAACAGCAACAGCAGCAGCAACAACAACAGCAATAACAGCGGCAACAACAACAACAGTAACAACAATAACAACAGGAACAATAGCAGTTGCGACAACAACGACAACGATAGCAGTATATATTTTCAGAAATCTGAATATTTTGTTGCTGTTGTTTTTGCGCTAGCTGTTTTATTCAGTTCATTGTATCTACGAGGGTTACCTTCTACAAAAGTACTTCAGTTACGCAGTCGTCTAATTGCTGCCGCTGTTACAGGTAATTTCTTTAAATTTATTATATCCAATGAATCCTTAATTTATATATAAACGTGATATAACTTCATTTCTTTCTGGTATAAAGTTTTGTCTTCTTCTCCTATTTATTTGCAAAAAATTAAAATTTCACAAATCAGAATTTGATATATTTGTAAGATATAAAGTGCTGATCTTCGGATTTGAGTGCAATAATGTGACGGTTAGTATTACAAACCATCCAGACCACATCTTTAGACAGTGCGGTCGGAAATAATGCTGTAAAGTCCAAAAAAAAGAAAAGGAAAAAAACAAAAGCTTGAAGATAGTCTGTTTTACTTTTTAAATAAATGCCATTTCTTTTGTTACTTCTACAGTTTTCCATACTTTATCGCCATGACCAGTGAAATTCGATGGAGTAATCTGATGTGATCAGATGTCTGATAGTTGAATATTGATCTTTTGAGAAAGGGACAAAAAAACAGTCCTTTAATTAATTAATTTAATTCACATGTTTGCTTAAGCTATCGGAAGTAACACTTCATTTTTGCAATGAAACCTTCATTTGTTTATTGATCGATTGGAATATAATTTTTGAATTTTAGTGGGCCAAATTTATGATATTTCATAAAATAATGGATAAAGGGGACACTACAAATAGAATTTGCGGTAAATAAAAAGTAAGCTGCAACTTTCATTAAAATTTCAAATTTTACCAAACTTAATTTTTCTATCGTTTTCTATCGTACTTTTTTGCGCTGAATTTGAAAAGTCCAAGATATAGTTGAGCCAAGAGAGAAAAAGAGATATCCTGGTATTTAATTGGAGAACGCAAAAAATTCTTACGTCGTTCATATGAGTTAACACGGTCGATTTTAGCATAATGAAACCAATTTCATTCATTCATTCATTCTTTCATTTTTTTTTTAAATATATTAATGATTGATAG
This sequence comes from Loa loa, assembly GCF_000183805.2. Lineage (NCBI taxonomy): Eukaryota > Metazoa > Nematoda > Chromadorea > Rhabditida > Onchocercidae > Loa > Loa loa. The sequence goes on along the minus strand of NW_018108285.1, from coordinate 191,291 downwards.
AGGAATGTGTGTAAAGGATTGATACGTATAGTTGCAGCTGTTGAATGTCCTTCCATTTTACTTCTTATATGGATTTTTATCATATTAGCATCGGCGGTAACCTTTTTTCTCTTTTTCGATTGACACTTTTTATGTTTATTAATCAATCTTCAATTCCATTCAGTTCTTCTCTTAATAGTAATACTTTTTCTTTTTGAATAAACTTTTTCTATCACATCCTTTCTAACAGTTGAAAAAACTACAAGCATATTTGTGTTGGCTCTTTTTATAAATGGTTTTTTTTATTTTTTCCTTCTCATTACCATTTACATTCATCACTGCAAATGATTGCGACCAAACTGTAGAAATGGTAAGCCGTGACTTTTTTTTTTTGCGTAACGATCCTGGAAAGCTTCATATATTTTAAATTTTAATAAATTATACTAACATGTTCGAGTTTGTTCCTTTTACTTCGTTCTGTCAAAAATGTCTTAACCGTTTTTTGTTTTCTAAATTCTCAAGCTATTTCAAAATATTTTATGGGCTTAATGACAAGCTGATCCGAAATGATGCGGAAAATATCAATAGTGCATTTAGTGGAGAAATCATCCAAATTCAAAAAAAAAACAAAAAAACAAAAAAAGAAAGAAGCAAAATGAGGAAGGAATGAAGATTTTTTTGCAGACAAGAAGGCGCTACTTTTCGAACAGAATTTTATTTACCTTTCGGCTGCTTTCGTCCACTTCAATTTTCACTGTTTGCTGAGATCCGAAATATGAGGGATATTTTCTTCTGTCTTACCCTTCGTGACAGTTTTCTTCAAAATTTTTTCCGATTACTTTTTTGTTTTACACTGTCATCAATTTCTCGGGAATATTTTCATTTTTTTTTTCCTCATAGAATATGCACTAAATGATTACTTGATCCTGTGGTCTCGTTTAGTTTAAATATTCCCTGCGATACTTTCAATCTTTTCTTAAAGTTTTGTCACAGATTCTATTTCGATGTGTACGCATGATATTAAGAAAAGCACTGCAATAAAGTACAATGAGAAATTTAATTGGACACTTTACATGTCTAAAGTTTTAAATCTATGAGTCTGAAAAGTCCTAAAAATTTTAAAATTTACGAAACATACAGACAATCGGTGGTGCCGAAATCCGGAATTCTAGAGATAGAAAAGTTTGGCATAGAGGTGAAAAAGATTAAAGGAATTGATCTGCATAGCATTCTTTTCAATAATTACCTTGATATTTGATGGAGTCGGGTCAATTTGCCTGGATCATTTGAGTGTCCAGTAATACTGTAACAAATGTTTTACTGTCCTGCACTATATGAACTTTGCAAGCTTATCATCTTAAAATTAACAAAAAAATGATTGGTTTGATTTCTTTTTTCTTTTCTAAACAGGCATTATAATTTCGACTTACTACCTCTGAAAATATGAATATTGACATTTAGATCTGAATTTAAATAATCTAAATATCACTGATAATAATTTGCCAGTGATGCATCCTTCGTGTGCAAACTGTAGCAGTTGTTGAATAACGGTGTGATAAGATGTTTTAGGTATTTTTATAAATTTGTCATAGATCGTAGATCTGAATTTCCCATGAAATTTTTCTTTGTAAGCTGCAAATAAAAAAATATTAAAATAATCGGGAAACAGAGATGTATCACAGATGCAAAGTTGCGAGATGGAGAAGTATGGCACATCAATCGACATCAGACAAGACGACGGCGTTCTACAGGGAGCGATGCCAAGTGGCATGGGGTACGTGGATTGGCACGAGATTGTGGCTTCACGTGCTACTTCCGATTACGCCAGGACACCGGTGATCGAATACCCAAAAGTGAACTGCATATACATCTCATGCGCTGGAAGCAGTTACCCCAACCCAATAACAAGTTCGTTTTTACTTCATGCTTCTCATGCTTCTCAATCCCCGGATAAGTAACAGATGCCACGAAATCAAGCACGAGATCGCGCAATTTAAAATCTTTTTTTTTCCAAATTTTATTGTGTTTAACTTACTGTTGACAAAAAATTCAGATCACTGCCGATGTTGGAGAACAATCGGATTCGACCGATTGTACAATTTATGGATTCGCTGGACACGACGCATGCACGAATGTCCAGATTCGTACCCGATTGTCTCTACAGCGCTCATGTTAAAGGTGCTACTGAGTCCTCGATTGTCAATTTGTGTGACGACAGCGGCGGATTGGTAATCATGTTTTTAATCTCCTGTTTCGTATCACTATCACAACGAGTGCCATGATCAGTTAACTGTCCTGCTTATTTTATGATAAGCGATTAACTAAGCGATAATCCTACCTGCTAGATAACAGTAATGAATTTCACTGAAAATATTCAATCATGTGCAACTGTAGTGCATTCTCAAGTCTATGACATTTCAACTTACCGGTTTTATCAATTAACATTTGATGTAAATTGTTTCGTTCATTTTTTGATTTACAAAAATATGAAAATTACAATTATTTGCAGTTTGGTACTCTGGCACTGCCGGACGGAACGTATCTCATAGAGCCAGTAAAGGACGATCAGATGCTAAGCAAACCATCATCGTCCAGGGCCCATATCGTGTACAAATCCCGATCTCATTCATTCCACAAATATGGTTTTTCCAGTTCTTCTTCACCCATTATTGCTACTACTCCTCTTACTACTACTGCTACTATTACTACTACTACTACTGCTACTACTCCTACCACTATTTCTGCTAATTCATATCCAACAAGTAATCATAGAAGTAATAATAATAACTCAGGCAACGACGTTCAAATTCATAACTACACTGCCTATCGCATTAGCAACGACAATGCCAATTACGATAATAACACTGCCCAATACACGACCATATTTGATCCAAATATCAATATCACCGGTATAATTTTTTTTTCACTTATTCAAAACTTTTCAACTTATACAATGAGTTTTTATCTTAAATTCTGACCTTTATTTCCATCTGCGGCATCGAAATCGTTCCGCAAACTGACCATCTCAAAAATAATTTTGACTACAAAGATACTAAGAGCACAGCTGAACGTAAAAATCTGACAAACCTGAATATACTTCTTGAAAATATTTCTTACCTCTTGAAAAAATCATTGGAATTACTCGGATATCAGTGTAGCGGTTTCAATACTTCCATTTACAAAATGTGTTATATTCACAGCAGTTGCAAATTAAAGATTCTTAAAACATCTTCAAAAGCAAAAAGGAAGATCTTTTCCTGTATCATTAAAGTCGGAGAGGAAAGAAAAATTAGGAATCGATTCAAAATGGTATTCCGGCATTTGGACGATTCATCACTTCAGATGTCAACATTCCTCATCATAATGCAAGGCGTATCTTACGAAGAGTCGTTAATAATTGATGTTATATTAGACTTATTAGCGAAATGCTTGTGCCTAGTGGTGCTTTAAGCTACTTTGTTGAATCACTGGTTAATCTAATGTTCAGAAAAGAAAAAAAAAATTTAACGGTTGTCACGCAAAGATATATGGAGTGCAGAAATGCAGGATTTTCTTTCATCAAACATTTCAAATGAGATCAAATACGTATAGATGGTATACTATTGAGGATATACAACTATGTTTAGTTAATTAATAGATTAATTTCTATAAAATTTATACATTAGGCATATAGAATAAGATAGTTTTTCCCCTTAAAGCTCGTTGGGAGATGATAAAAAAAAAAGAAAGAAAAGATTACGGTTTTATTTCTATCATTTTGTTGGAACGAATTTTATGTACTCAGAGGAAATTTGAAGAAAATGTTTTTCTTCTATTTCCAATTCAAAAATTGGAATAAGAAAGGAATTTATCTTTCGTTCGTCTGTATGAGTTCAGGATTTCAATCACGATCTACTAGTTGTTGTGTAAAGGTTTTCACAAAATGTTTTATATCAAAGAATCAAAACAACTTTGAGAACTGCTTCATGTAAATCAGACACCTCATGACCCATTCATTACACTAAAGTCCGGAAAAATATAATGGAGAGGGGGAACTTTTGCTAATTTCCTCATGGAGAGCATTGCCAGAATCCAGTGAATTAGTTCAAGAGTAAATCATTTCTCTGAATTTCAGTAACCAAAACAAATAGAGTTATTTGTTGCACCCAGAACCATCTTGATTGGGTATTCTATAAGGGCAGACGTAATTTTGAAAAATTGGAGAAATTGTAAATGATGAAGACGCGAAGGTGGAAAGAACTTTCAAGAACGCTAGAAAAATGGGTAGGAGCTCGTGCGAGAATGTACCTAAGTGTCCAAATTGTGGTTTCCTGTTAATTATCAAATGATCGGAGAGAAGGATTTTAAATCAAGTGTTCGTGAACCTTCAACTGCTATAAACAAAAGCTTTTAAACCTGATGTAATAAGACTTACCAAATCTTTTCAGATAAGTAAATAGAGTCAGATAATACGTTTCTCATAATCTACTATTTAAATTATTTTCTTTGCAGTGAGGAAAATGGGCTTCCTCCTGATATTGAGCAAATCAGATAATGGATAACTGGTGATCTTGAATGGACGATAGGGCTAGGGTTTCTACCTAAAGATCATATAGGATAGATAGTACAGAATTTTCTCGAGGTAATTAGAAATCGAATTGTCAGTTGTTCGACCTATCAGCAAACTGGCTGATAAACTAAATTAAATGAAAACTGATGCAGAAAATGCAAAAAAGAAAAAAAAAGAAAGAAAATTAAAGATTCAATCTTGGATCTTTTTTCAATCGGAAATGTTTTGAGCAGAAGATTTTGTCAAAAGCATTTTCTAAATGCTAAAAGCAACAAATGACTACAAACAAATTTGGAAAGAGAATTATTTAAAACGCTTGATGCTCGAGAAGGCTCTTTGGTTCGAATATATTACTAGTTGCAAACTGATAGCTTTAGCTGATGAGTTAATTAGTAAGGTTAAACTGGGGAAAGCATGTACTGTTGTTGTTTCAGATAGCTGGTTTGTCCGATCTCGTCGTTCGGCCAATTCCTGGGACCATTATGTTGAGGTGCTTGTTGTTGCGGATAATAAAATGCTTCTCTATCATCAAAATAATCTTGAAAATTATGTGCTTACACTTTTTTCGACGGTTTGTTTCTTCCTCCCATTTAATAGCGTAGATTGTCCAACAGTTAATCACCTAATCCCCAAAATATTAAATATGATCAATAAATAAAGAGAAAACTCGTCTGACTGTATTTTTCCAATCAGTTTAAAGAAGGTGTGAAAAAAATTTTTAACTATCTCTTTTTGTGATTGAGTTTCAATAGCCTCATTGAACCTCCATCATTGTTTCCCTTTCTCAGTATCTTCGTTAAGGAAAGTTGGAGGACAACTGGGCAGAACAATTTTTAAATACTATTTGCAACTATCTTTTTACCGCGTATAAATCTCAACGAACATTTGAACATTTTGATGTGACATTTTCGAGAAATTTTTCCATCCCATATTTCAGGTAGCTTCCATTTATCGACATCCAAGTTTACACGCTGCAATAAACATTATCGTAACACGTTTAATCGTTTTGAAACATGAAGCGGTTCGTTTTGTCTACTTAATGAAAAAAAAAAAAAGTGCACATTTCAATTATTACACTTTTGGCAACATTTTGCATAAGGAAATTATGGTGCTGCCGTGTTGTTGCACTATCCATTTACTCAATCCATATCAGGAAATGGATAGGGTTGTTCAATTGGAATGTTCCTATTCACTTTATCAGTTCGTAGACCAATTTCAAGGTGTAAATTACCAGTATACCCTAAATTTCATCTGCTAGTTCTTTTCAGAATAGATATGTCTTGCAGTGTCAGATACTAAGGCGGAAAGATCACTACTTATATTAGTAGATCAGTATTTAATCAAATTGCTGTAAATCATTGTAAATAAGTGATGAAATTATTGCACTAAATTAAGTAAGTACACTATGAAGTGATTGTATTCTAGGCTGGGCCACATATTAGTGATAATGCGCAAGATACGTTGCAACAATTTTGTCGCTGGCAAGAAACGTACAATGACAAGAACGATGACGCTCCAAATCATCATGATGTAGCCATTCTGCTCACACGACATGATATATGCAGGTTAAAATTTTCGAAATTACAAATCTCTAGGAAAAATTGAAATTCACTTCACTGTAGATACGAACTCATTTTATAATGAATGCATTACAGTTGCCTGTTTCATTACTATCTGGAAATTACTCGAATTTAACAAATACCGAATACAATCGTTCTAGCTTCTTTCATCAACTTGCACACATTGACTTCTCGGATGCAAGTCAAGCAGCCATATCTCCTCTTCCCATCCTCATCCTAGATATCACTGATTAAGAAGAAAAGCTTGATGTTTATGGTGATGTGTTAATTTGATACGTAAATGAAGACTATTTGTACCTAATTTGAATGATAGGGCACCAGGAAAATGTGACACACTTGGTCTCGCCGAGCTGGGCACTATGTGTGACTCGTTACGAAGCTGTGCAATTATCGAAGATAACGGCTTATCAGCTGCATTCACGATCACTCACGAATTAGGCCATATGTACGTTCTATATTTGTCTCTTTTTACAGATCATTTACATTATATTTACAAATCAAGGAATTAGAATACTTTAATACTTGACCTCAATTACCAGATGGATGGTATGTTGCTTACTCCTGAAAGTGGTTTCAGTCAGGAAGTTGTCGTTAGGGTTGGGGTGAGTCTAAATGATGTCATTTAATTAATAAAGTAAATACAATTAATTGCGTCATCACCGCATGAATGCATAATTTTAGTTTCAATATTCCACATGATGATGAACGAAAGTGTGGTCGCTACATGGCCCTAAACAAACACAATTACCATATTATGGCACCAACACTCGAATATAATACACATCCTTGGTCGTGGAGTCCATGTAGTGCTGCTATGCTGGCGAAGTTTCTCGAGTTAATCTTCATTTAATTTACTTTTTAATTTACGAAAGCCAAAACAATTCGTTCTGAAATTAAGTTATTTGAAGTCTTTTACTATAATTCCGTTTTATAAACTGTTCATTTTACAATGTTAATATGAGCACGGTTTTATGCTTTTTTTTTTAGCGCGAATCGAGCTCAGACTCAATGTATTTTGGATCAGCCGATCGAACGTCGCTATTATGATCGAATGTTTGAAGATCCGGCACCTGGAGCAATGTTTTCTGCTAATCAACAATGCCAGTTTGTATTTGGGCCATCGGCTGAATTATGCCCTTACATGGTAGCTGCTTACCTGATTTCAAACTTTGGATAATTCATTTCATATAGTTACTCCTGAATTTATAAAAGTCATCCCTAAGTGTTGTGGTGTAATTGGAACTAAAACTGCTAGAATTATAACGTTTTCTTTTTTATTAGTTCCAGTAATATCATCACTACCATTCCGTTTGTTTCCAAGTTCAGGAAAATTTAATGGTTTTTTTGTTTTCAGCCAGCATGTCGTAGGTTATGGTGCGCTACATATTATGGATATCAGATGGGTTGTAGAACGCAACATATGCCTTGGGCTGATGGTACACCTTGTGGTGATAATCAGGTTAGTATTACCAATATATTTATTACTTATAATGCTCAATTATATTATTCGATTTCTAAAACGATTATCCGCCATAACAAATTTAAATGTTATCAAACAATTTAAATTTAAATGAAGCTAATCATGATACTTATATTCATTAGCATTACTGCTATATACGATGCTCTTATTATAGTGGTGTCACCGTGGTGAATGTGTAGGTATGGCTCCTCAACAACGAGCTAAACTGGATGGTTCGTGGGGTGAATGGAAAAATTGGGGCGATTGCTCCAGAACTTGTGGTGGAGGTATACAGAAAGCCTTACGTGATTGCGATAATCCAAGGTTCTGTTACTGACTTTCATTCACAGTCATTCTTTTCTATCACTATAAAGAAATTAGGATATTATGGTGAAAGCTGCTGTTGATCTCTTTTCAACCACTTAAGGTTATATGGACTATAAGTGGGTAAGAAGAGATCAGCAGTAGCTCTCGATTTTTTTTTTCTTGAATTAGTTTTTATGGATACTGACGCTCAGTACCTCACAGTTCTTTCGTGTGTTTACAATGTTTTTGAATGCTTTTTTTTACTGAAGAGTCTATAGCTATGAGATAAGGGATTTTCATTCAGTTTCGGACATTTTTAATTGAACATCTTTCGAAAATGAGATAAACTAGGATTTAAAAAGTGATGATAAATGACATAAAAAGTTTGCTTACAGACCTAGCAATGGTGGAAAATACTGTATTGGGCAAAGAGAACGTTATCGACCATGTAATATCCAAGATTGTCCATGGGATACACCTGGTTTCCGAGAAGTACAGTGTTCGGAATTTGATAATCAGGATGTTGGAATTCATGGGGTCCCTCCCAAATCACGTTGGTTACCCAAATATACCGGAGGTTCGTTACTCTTTGTTAGTTCATTCAGTGTTGATTTGGCAATGATGTGTCACTAACGCATTTTATTTCAGTAAGCGACAACGAAAGATGTAAACTATATTGCCGTATTAGCGGCTCTGCTGCATTCTACTTGCTTAAGGATAAAGTTCTGGATGGCACTCCGTGCTACCGGCATGGGGATGATATGTGCATCGATGGCACTTGTCATAAGGTTCCTGATCTTTCTCGATATAAGTTTGGAAAAATTTCTAAGGTATTATGAACACGTGATGTTTTAAAATATTTTCAGGTTGAACGAGGTACTTTAGGCTCAAATAAAAGAATTTCAGGCTGGTTGCGACCATCGTTTGGGTTCAGAAATGCGACGTGATAAATGTGGGATTTGTGGTGGTGACGGAAGCACATGTCGGGTTGTATCAGGTAACTACAACGAACGTGGATCATTTGGCTACAACGAAGTTTTGAAAATACCTGCAGGTTCAGCAAATATCGAGATAACACAACATGGATATCGCAACCAAAAAGAAGACGATAACTATCTTGGTAATTGATCCATGAGAGTATTTCACCAGCATAACCTGATCTTCCATTACTGCGTATTTCTTTGATAATGGGTTGATCACATACTCGACTTACCATCAGAACCAAATATCTAACCATTTTAGTTAATTCACTCATTAAGTTATCAGTCGCTTATGCAATCATCCACTTATTGGGTTCTACCACTTTTTCTCTTGAAGAAAATATTGCGTTAAGGAGAATCTACCTAACTGTTACCATTCTCTCTCTGCAGACTCATTGCAAGTATTACATGAACATGAAATCTATGAAGTTTTAAAGTATAATAAGAGCTTTTATGTTGAACAATTATCAATGAAACTTTCTTGTAAGAATATTGATAGTTTTTATACTTGTTACTGCATAAGAGTAATACATGTTATAGCTTTGCGAAATGCCAATGGAGAATTTCTGCTTAATGGTCATTATCAAGTATCAGTTTTCCGACAACAAATTTCCATACAGGACACGGTATTGGAATATTCTGGAAGTGATCATGTGGTTGAACGAATAAATGGCACTGGACCTATACGGTTAGTTTGTAATAGTTTGTAAACCACTTTTTTCGTTCTTTTTTTTTCTTTTTTTTTGTTCTTTAGCAAAAAGAAATGAGAGAATTGGTTATTTCACGTTAATGTTTCTAGGACTGATATTTATCTTCATGTATTGTCGGTTGGAAATTTATACCCTCCAGATATACATTATGAATTTATGGTACCAGCACAAAATGTAGGATTTGGATATGAAACATCAGTGACAAATTACTACTGGCGTATTAGTGAACGTTGGTCAGAATGTTCCTCATTATGTCAAGGTTGTCTCCTTGCAAATATCTTTTTGTCTAATTTTATAGACTTCTGGTTGCGATCATAAATTGCATCTGAATCCTGACGCACGTCAACAGAACTTTACTCTTGACGTTCGTTATGATATTCGCACTGTCACGAAAGAGGAATCTTAGTAATATCTTCCTGTAAGAAAGTAACGTACCATTTCTCGTTTATCGATCTTAATCTCCTGCTTACTTTGATTCTGATGTAATGCTAGTTTTTAGTACCTGCTTCATAATTACAATAAAAAATCTTTCAACAAAGTATCGAATTTTGATATATTCTCCAATGATTTTGGAATGTCTTTCCAATTTTTTCTCTTAATTTAAGGTCAGCAAAAACAAGAGCTTATTTGTGTTGATGCAATATCAAGTCGGAGCGTAAGTGACAATTTGTGTGTATCTCATCGTCCGCCAACTGAAACACGAATGTGCAATATTGATTGCACCATCAAGTATCATTTTCACTTGCCCTTCTATGCTATGCATAAGGGTGTAATTTCTTTTAAATGATATCCTGATGTGTTGATAATAAAAAGATATACATATATCATGGGGTTGACTACAGGTGGCGTGTAATGCCGATCGGACAGTGCAATGCAACTTGTGGACGTGGTGAAAAACGCCAAAAAAGCGAATGCATTCGAAGTTACGTAGATGGACGTGAAACCGTTATTTCTGATTTACAATGTCATGAATTAAAGAAACCGAGTGACCATGCACAATGTTACGTGGATTGCTCAGGGCGGAAGTGGACATACACGGAATGGACACCGGTATGAATCATGTTTGAAGTTGTGAGGAACCGAATGATGATAATAGTGTGCATAAATCTGAAATGAGAAAGAATTTCAACATGCTTTAAAGATATACTACGATTCATTGGATGCATTTCTTAATACAGAAAGTCATACTCAACATTTTGCAGTGTTCTGAATCATGTGGCATATCTGGTATCAGTCGTCGACAAGCTTACTGTAGCGACCATGCAAATCGACGCTTGGATGATCGTGCTTGTGAGCAAGCAATTAAGGATAAGACGGAGAAGGAGTGCAATCGAATGCCATGTCCCAAATGGGTCTATGGTGCATGGTCTGAAGTATACTAATTTCTATTCCTTATTGGTTGAGTAATTTGAACAAAATAAGATCTTATCGTATTATAGCTTTCAAAGATGTATTGCCGCTCAGTTACAGTTCAATTTGCATCTGATATTGCTGAGGTAGTATAAATCGAGGGACTGTTGCAGTGTTCTCGATCGTGCGATGGAGGTGTCAAGATACGCCATGCATCGTGCCAAGATGCGGCAGGTCGTGAAGTACACTTGACGATGTGCAACGGCAAAGAAAAGCATGACTGGCAGAAGTGCAATGAGCAAATCTGTACGCAGTGGAGATTTGGCGCATGGGGCAGTTGTTCGGTGAGTTGTGGTGATGGTATCGAAACACGTGATGCGGTTTGCACCGATCTGAATGGCAGACATCTCGACCAAAGTGAGTTTCAGTTCAATTTTCCTAAAAAAAGAAGTGATTCGTGTGAATGCCGAACAGTTTGCAGCAGTAGCCAAGGTCACTTCATCCTCGCACTGTGAGGGTTGTGCTATAAAGGTTGCTTCCCACACATGATAATTTTTCTACAGAAAAAACTATGACTAAATCGGAAAGTTGGGAAATTACGAACCGAAATATTGTGGGTTCTATATGCATTCCTTTCCTTTATGGTCGAAGTTGTTGAGAGAAAATGAAGTTTTCTAGCTTGCTAATTAGCACATGTTGAGGTTTGTGTGACCGTCGCGAACGAATTGTACAAAAGCCATGTCATCGCACGGTATGTCCCAGTTGGCGTCTTGGATTATGGAGTGCGTGCTCGGTGTCATGTCTTGATGGTTGGAAAACTCGGCATGTGTCTTGTGTTGATGCTAATAGAAATGAGGTATCCGATGAGCAGTGCTTGAGACAGGGTGAAGCTCGACCCCAAAGTCATCAACCGTGTAATCAAGGGCCATGTCCATTTTGGCGGACATCCGATTGGACTAAGGTTCCTGTTCTTTTTTGAGACTTTTCTGTTCCGCACTGAAAATATCAAACATATTTATACTAGTCAAACATATTTGTACATATTTGTACTAGTCACTTCTTAGTTCTCATTATCATTCTATAAACTTCCCTCTTTTCTTTTCCGCACCTAAATTTTCTTCACCTTGTCAATTAACTAAGAATAAAAGAGTGGAAAACTCTTTCAGTGTTCGGTATCATGTGGTGTCGGTGTAAGGGCAAGGAACGTTGAATGCATATATCGAGATCAGGTTGTTGACGGTTCATTATGCAGTGACACTCATGTAGCAAAAGTTGAGCGGTGTAGGTAAGTAGTTAAACTGTTCCTTGGTACTTCACCCTGTCTGAAGAAATTCTCAGGTGTCTCTGAATTATTGTCTTCAGGAGTTCTTATATTATAGCTTACTGCCATGCGCTAAATGGAAAGTACTTCCATGGTCGCACTGCTCTGTAACTTGTGGTACTGGTCAACAAATTCGCACAATACAATGTTTACGAGGAAAATCTATTGTTCATGAAAGTGAATGCGATATAGTAAGCATATCCTTTCCATAACACCAACTAGTGAGGATTGAGGATAACAAATGTTTGTCTAGATCATTTTTGCAGAAAGGATCTCTCATATATTTTGATATTTTACTTCCATTTTGATGAAAAATCAGGCTTATGTATTTCCCGGATTGTTCTTTGTGCCTCATTTTCGTAATAATACAATTGTATTCAGAACCCCTTGGCTTTTTATATCTCTTTCCGTGCTGTGGGGATCAGTTGCGTTGTCAACAATTCTTTGCATATGAGGGAGGGTTAAGGAGAATCAGTAATAAGCAAAAACAAACTGATTACAGGCAATGCGCCCAAAAACAGAAAAAATCTGTGAGCGTGACAATTGCGAAGTATTTGCACAAAATGTGATCGAGAGTACAGTAAGTGATCAACCAAAAATTCGATGGGCTATTGGGCCATGGTCTGATTGCTCGCGAACATGCGGAAATGGAACACAGCGTCGTCTTGTAGTATGTCGTGATCATGTTCGTGACCTTACCGACACATATTGTCAGCATCTGGAACCCATTGAAACCTACCGATATTGCCAGGTTAAGCCATGTGCGCAATGGACTGTTGGACCGTGGAAATCGGTACATTCTGATTTGTTCTCTTTTTTTACAATCTTGTGAAAGAAAATATCAAATAAATCGATTCATGCAGGGTCACACTTCCTTTTTTAATTATGATTACCCTACAGAGTGTTGTAATAATGTTTTGAGATGGTAAATGAAGCTGAGCATCTCATATTATATCATCCATCATCAAACACTATTCCATATAACTTCTCGTTTCTGCAGGAAAACTCTACTGATAAGTACCATCAGCGAATTTGACTACTTTTGATGATTTAGTGAGGAGTTTGAAGCTATATTAACCCTTATTGTTTTATAGTAGACCATAAGATATTCCAAGGTATTGCTAAGCCCTTTATAAGAACTTATAGCAAAGAGTAATGCAAATGATCTTTTCCTGAAAAGTAAAGAGTCGAGACAGAATCAATGTTGTATGAATCTTTCGAATAAAAACTTCAAAAAATGGGAATTTAGTGCTCAGTTACTTGTGGCGTACATGCAACAACAGATCGTCGCGTAAGCTGCGAATCGACGGAAGGTAATGAGCAAGTACGGGAAACAGACTGTGATTTAACAATTCGTCCGCAATCAATCAGATCGTGTAACTTGAATCCATGTCCATTGGGAGAACCACCTCTTGGGTCTTGGATTACTAAAGACTGGGAAAAGGTTTGTATTGTTTAGATACATGAAACAGTTCTTTATATTGACTATGCATTGAATCTTTGGGAGTCTTCCGATATCAACCTTCACTCCGTGTCTTTTAATTCATCAGTTACCAATAGCTTTTGATAATAATGTGCTGTTTAATTACGGCTAGAATTTTTAGTGTCCAGTTTCGTGTGGAGGTGGTTGGCGCAGACGTCTGGTTACATGTAATACTAGATTTTGTAACGAAGAAGAAAAACCGGTTCAATTTGAGCGTTGTAATCAGCAAGAGTGTGTCAAAATGTCCAACGTCTGGCAGATGTCACCTTGGTCACATGTATGTCTCTTTCAATTCGAAGTTAAATGTTGCAATTTTTTAAAGAAATTACCTGTCCGGAAAAGGAGTAACGATGGTAGTCGTTTAAAATAATTATCAACAATAAGCATATCTTATATCAAGCAAATAAATCGTTTTCTTCTTTTTCATTTCGGATAACGAACAAATTTCAGTGTCCAGTGACATGTGGTGGTGGTACACAGAAACGTACAGTTTGGTGTGAAGATGGAAAAACACGTGAAAGGGTACAAGATGCGGAATGTTTAGTCCCTGAAAAACCATCCAGTGTTCGAGAGTGTAATAAGGTCAAATGCCAAACAACATCGATGACAAATGAATACTATCACTGGTATGCAGGAAAATGGAGTCCGGTACGTACAAGTAGACGTAGATATCATAGAATACGTGGGAAATAATATATTCCTGTTTCAGTGAAGTTTTTTTTTTGCTTCTTTGTTTTTCATTTGCTCGCTCCGCTTACAATATTTGTTTTGTCTTGTCATTTTCGGTCTGTAAATGTCTCTCCATAACCAGTGCTTGTTGAATACGACAAATGAAGTTATATACGTACAAGTACATCACGTTGCGTGCTCTCACCTTTATCGTCTGTCACTTCCACTGCTCATTCAAATGAACGGCTACGAGTTCGAACTTACTCACGCGTGCTTTATGCAGTATGACGTCCAGTATACGTTGAAGTGTTGTTGTCTGATACCTTAACAACAGCGAAAATCACTAATATGATCAGTCGTTTTGTGTTACAGCAATCACCCAACTGCCATTTTCGTTCTATTTTTTTTTTCTTATTTTCCACATCTGCACAAACTATCCTTGAATTATGCATCGTTGAACATTCATCCGTATATACGACAGCAAGGCAGGCAAAGATTCGCAGCCTATTAAAACAGAAAATAGAACGAATCCATGATTTTCTCTTTCCATAATTCTATTTTCGAATTCATGATTCATTCTATTTTCTCTTTTAATTGACACTGGCTATATTTCATCTTAGCTTTCATATCTTAGCTTTTAGTCTTTCTAAAAGCTTCCGTATTACTGACTATATTTCTATTGCATTGCTTTCAACATCGGCGCAGATGTCTCTTTGAATGGAAAAAGTTAATGAAGACGGAACATTTTTGTTAGCTCATATTTTTTGATAAATCTTATGCCAAGATCAAAATCTGCATATTGATTAGGCATTTTCTCTTTTCAATAAGGATGATTGATGTATTTTCTATTGACATTTTAATCAGAATATTGTCGATATCGTGAAATAATTTTGTATAAGATAGAATAAAATAGTCTTCCTGAGACTATCATTCATATTCCGATATTTGCTTTCTATGAATCACTCAGTTCTGCTTTCCAGTTTTTTGAATCATCTGCCATTTTACTGCCACTTTGTTCAGGCTTTTATTGTCTACCGCTTTATCAGTCTGTCTTCTGCCGCTTCATCAATGATAAGTGATGTATGACTGTTTTGACACTGCCTTTGGGAGTATGTCACAATTTCCATAAAATTCCTAACGCATGTTTGCTTCATTTGATAAATTAAAAATAAAAGAGTTGTACATGAGCTTTCTTTAAATTAGCAATTGGAGATCGATAAGACCAAAGATACATATCATCTAATTAAGTAAGTTGTCAAAATTGTACCTAATAACACTGATCATTACCAGTGTCATGCTCTCATTATTACTTGTCTTTTTTTTGGCAACAACAAAATGCAGTATAAACATGAGCATACAGTATGATATGCTGTATAAACTTCTTATATTGACTACAATGCTGAATAATTTATCAGCAGGATAATTTTTATTGATCAATAATCATTTCCATTCCATTTAGCGCGGTGCTACTGATTATCGGAAAAATTTTCTTTTAGGCGAAAGATTAGAAACAATGGTGCTCATAGCTTTGTTTCAACAGCCATTCTGAAAAGCATTGTATTTTCTGTCCGCTATTTTTGTATTTGTTGTCTCCTGCACTACAACTTCACCCAACTTTATTTCAGAGGTAAAGTTGGGTGTCAGAAGCGCTGCTTTATTTATTTAGATCTTATAGCCAAGCTAAAGAGTATCAATACTTTTTCAATTTTTATTCCAGAAAAATTTGTTCATTTAGGAGCTCGATACTAATCCTTAGTGTTTTGCCATATTAATATCTCATAAAGAGTTTAGCATAGGACAAATAAGTAAAACTCTCCCGGGGTTTCATAATGTTACTTTACTTGTGACAATGACAAATAAAGTAATCCTAATCTAATAATCACATTCTAATGCTATTTGTTATGGAAATTTGCGTGCTTTGTAAAACAATACTGTGATTCTTTTATTCTTTTTTATTTTTTCTTTTCATGAATGGTCTTTTACTCAATTGTATCACTAGCTTTCCCGTATTTCATATTATTCAATTTTATTTATTTAATATTTGTTAGTGCATGTTACTTTCTCTTTTCTGTTCTGAACAAAATTTTCTCTATTTCTTAAAAAAGAACCAAGCGATATTTGCTTGTTAATACTTTTACAAAATGACGTTATTTCGAAATTCGCTAAGATATAAAAAATTATTCGTTCTTCGATGGCTTGTTTTTGCACTCATCTTCCTGAATTTTAGATCGAGCAGGTAGATAAATATTCCAGTTATCCATTTATCAGACCTATGTGGAAGATTTTAGATTCGACAGTATAAAAAGACAAAAAAAAATCTCAAAAATTTTTGTGCGCTCGGCAGATGATTCCTCACATGATAAGACAAATGGTAAGACTTGCATTTATCAGGACTATCGATTTATCGTAGTTACAATTCGCAAAAAAGGAAAAGTCTGCTAACTTAATTACTATAAAAAGCTTCAACTTACGTAATTACTTAGCTTGAGGTTCAATGTTGCTGGATTTTCTGGATGGAAGTAATCTATAATGTTGTGTGTCATTTGTGCATGGCTTCATCGTTTATGTAAATATATCTTTCGAATCCTCGTAATATTTGCTGTGGTTTTGTTGGTTTTTCTATTATATTACTATGTTCTTTTGGCTTGTGTGGTTGTGTTTATTATCGATTGTGATCTAACCAATGTGTGTTCTCCATTCTTTTATATCTGGATATGAATTCCTGGATTACCAGCCTGAAACTTCTGGAATTTCTAGTATTCAGTTTGTTCCATCTCGAGAATTAGGATGAAAATCTACTAATTTTAACTCGTTTACCTTGCTTGCTGTTTGTGCTTTGAGATGCAGTATATTTCAAGTCTACGTATTTACTTTCCCACTTAATTTTCGAAAAAGCATCCATTTGGATAAGCGTAGCATCAAATAATATTGTTTGGTAATATCCTGAATAACATTCGCTTCCATGCGCATTTGTTTAATGAGCTTTTCAGTCTGGCTTATTTTATTCCCATCCCAACTTACCTGGCCTATAATCATGCTTACCTATAATCATTGTCCAGAAAGTAACCTAAACGTGATTTAAATTTAAACGGCATGCTCTTGAATTATTGCGGCTAATTTTGTTTTTGTTTTTTTTTGGTTTCTTCCTCTAAGCATCCATAGTTTTGCTTTTGCATTTCAGTGTTCGACAACTTGCGGGCGTGGTGTTCGTAAACGTATTGTGTCATGTGTCAATTCACATAGTCATTCAATAGCATCTAAATATTGTGATCCGGCAAAGCGGCCAATTGATTCCCATCGCTGTCGAATGACGCACTGTCCACGATGGAAGACTGGGAAATGGTCAATGGTGAGTGAATGATGTTAAGAAGTATACTTCTTAAATATATTAGAATGTGATATCTTGTCATGAAGTTCGGAGTATACTTGTTAGCTGTGCTCGAAGGTGTCGTCCAAGAGTGCTAGATTATATCTGGAATATGTGGTTATTGGAATACTTAACGAAACTATTCAGCCAATTAGAGATCCAGAGTACTCGAAGCACAGATTACCATTCCATCGATTTCTGTATTCCACAAAATCCGTCCGTCCATACAAATATATTTTCGTGGCAATTTATATTATAAAAAAAAAAGAGGAAAAAACGCTTTACGAATAAATGATCAAGTCGGTATTAATGTGGATTGGGTCGGATACACTGCTTTTCAACACCAACTTTGATGTTTACTTATTCAGAATCCAGTAACTTTGCGCTGATCAAATCTGATAACTTCAAAAGTTTTTTGATCAAATCCATCTCGTTCAGAAGTCAAAAGAGTTACCTGGTTGCTCTTATTGATGCTTACAAAAAATTCCTGTTTGCAAATAGCAAAAGGAAGCCTGGAAGAATAGTTGCGAAAGAGAAGGTCATTCTTTCAAAGGAATTACTATGGATAGTATGGCTGTTCAAGTAGTCGGGATAAGATCAACTAAAAGATGCAGTTAGTCGGAAGTATAGCTGTCTTTGGCACATAATTGCATGTGTAATTTTGGCTCTCAAAAATCAATTTTTTTGTCTTGGCTGTTGCTGTTGCTGTTCTCATCTAAAGGAACAGAAATTGAACATTTGTTTAATAATCAGGACAAGAGTAGCAAAGGTATTTAACAGGATTGGTTCCTTCACTACCATTGTGTAGTTTTTTTCTTCTGCAGAAAGTAAGGTCCAGACCTAAGATTATTATGTTGCACATTGCCATTAATGAAATAACAGCACCAGTAACTCTGATGAATTTTACTAATGCTCCTTTGAGGCGCAATTTCCTTCAAATTTGGGCTTCTCATATATGTCGTCAATGTGAAAGTTGACATTTAGTTCCAACGACCGTCAATGCGTGTAAGTAATCTTGACATTCTTTTATAGATTTATTGTGTTCATATCGTGTCGTTATTTGCAGTGCTCGGTGACATGTGGTAAAGGAGTTCGCACACGTGAGGTGATGTGTCAGAAAGGTCGGCGAACCCATTTGCCGGATATGGAATGTGCAAAGTTGCCAAAGCCATTGGAAAATTCAATGTGCATGACAATGTCTTGTCCTGCATATCACTGGGCAGCTACCCCATGGTCTAAGGTTGGGAATATTTACCCATATTCTTCTTCATATCCCTCCTACACTATAAAATCTCGCATATACATTTTGTGGCAATCAAGGAAAAATTAGAGAAATTTTGTGTGCGCGCCTATTTTGCGCAATATTCTGAATGAAAGAAGAAGCGCTGGCAACTAGAAAGGTGCAAAGTATTTGTACGAGAATGTAAAGATTTGGAGGATAAATTTAGAAATCAGTGGGCAACGAATATATAAATATGATAGAAGTGAAAAAAAAAGTAGCAAGATTCATTAAGTTTCATTTCTGCATTCATCTCATGTCTATTACACACACAAAAAAAAAAACTACGTCCGTGAAATATGACATTAAGGCAGTGGGATAGAGCTGAGAAGTGCATAAGTATGAAGCGAACTTAGGCTGCTTGTTAAGTTCAGCGTTCGTGCACATCTAATGCGCTAATTTAGCAGTAAATGATGATATGCATTGAAGTCAAAAGTGGACAAACATCTCTTAATGTCTAAGGAACCTTTCCTTACTTTTCTTAGCTTTCATTTGAATGGTCTAAATCGTAACATTACATATACCTTAAATTTAGTGTACTGACCCGTGCAAGAAGTCTGATCAACATCGTCGTGTTTACTGCGTTAGCAATTTGGGTAAACGTGCAGCACCGAAAATGTGCAGTAATGAAACTGCACCAGAAATGACGCGTCCGTGTCCTGTTACTGACTGTCTCTATCACTGGGTGCCTGGTCCTTGGAGTACGGTATGGCCTTTGCGTTCTTTTAATTATAGAATTTTTCAGTAAGCTATTAAATGAAAGGAATGGAGAGAGCGGAAAAGAAAGGTGAATTAAGGTGAGAAAAGAAATTGATTGTTGTTTTTATCAACACATTTCTGTGTAATGGATCAATCTGAAGTGAATATCATTTTCGTACGTAACACTGAACAGTTAACTGGCTACTTTACGTAAATGTTATAATAAGTTGACAGCAATAGTTCGGCACTTGAGTTACTGAATGATAGGTCAGTACTGGTGATGTTACAACAATGATAATTTCTCGTTTGATACCACGGATGTCATTTTCAAGAGCACCATTTTGAAAATTCATTCATTTTTTCAGTGTTCTAAAACGTGTGATACGGGATTTCAATTTCGTCGGATTGAATGCCGTGTGCGTAGTCAAAATCATAGTTCCAGCGCAGAGCCGAACGTACAATCGAGAATGTGTAATGGATTAACTCGGCCATCAGTTAGTAAAGAATGTGCAATGAATCCTTGCGATGCTAAATATCGCTGGTCTGTTGGGCCTTGGTCACAGGTAATCATTGTCTCTTCATTCATTTCTGCTTATAGCACTTTTTGTCTATTAATAACGGAATGTTTTCTATTTTTGTACGCAATTTCCTTTCCACTAAATAATATCCTTTCATAATGATGTAAACAACTCCTAAACACTTTGTTAGTCGTTATCACTTGGTGATTCTGCAAAAACTGCCTCGGATACCAACTACAATGCACTTTCCTGCGGCATAACTGCATGCTAAGCATTACCCTACTATAAGTTGTGATTTCAGCAGCTAAAGTGTTTAATTTCACCTACCTATCACCCTAGGCCATCTAACTGACAGTAAATTTATATCTGCTATTAGTTCGCCAAATCTTGTTTTGCCATGTTTCGACATTGTTCAAGCTCACTGTCTGAAATTACCAGGTCGAATGAGGTTGTAGGAGTGCATTGCTCAGTTTATAAATTATTTAAATTATTTACAATAACACTAATTAGTTCTTAGTTTATGAAATAAAAATTCAGTTGCTGAATTGTCTTTTTGAATACCATAATTTAAGATGCAAAGTGTCGCATTGCATCTCATTACGTTATTCTGCATCTTCTAAAATTCTGAAAAGTTTTTTTTCGCAACAATAAGCACTTCTTGTATCAAAATAACATCATGTCAAAGGTATATATCAAAGTCATTCAATGTAGGTATCAAAGTCATTCAAATACTTTTTTCCTACAATCAGTAAGTTGCAGTGCTCGACAAGTTGTGGTCCAGGCTATCGGAGACGTCGTGTGCGATGCTTGGATAGGGACGGCCGACGGGTATCACGAGATCTTTGTGATCAAAGTCCAGATAGACCGAAAAGGCGGGAAAGTTGTTTCCTGAGAAATTGTAAGTATTAAGAACATTATTTATACATTAGCATCATGAGTTCACTTACAAGCATAAAGACATCACATAGACAAGGATGTAAAACGTTGTTTGAAAGTGCAAAATCTATTTGAGTGCAAAATCCTACGATTATTCGCTGCACTTTGTGGATTTTGAATTATGTTAGCAATTTTTAGGGTATGCTGCTGTGAATAGTTATGAAGTGGGTCTAAGTTAAAACTTGTCAATTACATGATAGCTTGGAAGTGTTATTAACTTTTGCAAATATCTAAGGTTAATAATATATTACAGGCTTACCAGGTGATTGTGCAGAACTGAAAGCGTACTTTACGCTGGAGAACACCGTCGATGGCAATTATACCGTTCTGGTAGCCGGTTTTCGCATTACCGTTTATTGTCACCTAATGAATGAAACGCTACCAAAAACGTACATCAATCTCAATAGCGAAACTAATTTTGCAGAAATTTACGGGAAAAGGTAATATCAGTCAAAATTTTTATGTATGGATTGATGCTGAAAGTTCTTCTGAATGATGCATTAGAATATTTGCATTGTTTCAATGCAAGTGTGGTTAAAATGTTAACTTTTTTAAAGATCCATCTTTTTCTAGTTTTTGGAACCAAAAAGCTTGCATCACATCTAACGTCTAGTCTTGGTAACGTGATTTACTACATTAAAGGACCGAATAGTTTTAGTATTTTAGTTGTTTCTGATTACAAATCTTATCTGAAACATCTCTTCTAGTTATCAGCAAAATAAAGAGGCGTAGATATACAATACAATTCTCTAGATGTAATAATTTGATGTTTTATTTTCATTTAGACTGTTGTATCCATTTACGTGTCCTCATAACGGACAACGTAACGATACATGCATGTGCACGGATGATGGAAGTGCAAGTGCTGGCTTCTCAAGTTTTTCAAAAGTTCGTGTCGATCTTCACAACATGAAAATAAACAGTGAGTTGTTTTTTTATGATCTAATGAATTACCATATTTTATTATTCTGTTTCAATACTGTTAATTGAAACGGAATGATAATGTAAAATAATTTATGGTTTTTCTGACCTCAAAGTAATAGGTGAAATGTTGTTTTTTTTACGTCTTTTTATTTTCTTTTTTTGTAATTGGAGTCCTGAAACTTGGAAATTTGATCAAGTTGGATGCTTATTTCGACAATTAAAATAGCTGTATATCAACATGACTTAGAATAAGCGAGACTTAATGTTCATAGAGGACATCTTTATCATGGATCAAAAGTCAAAGAAGGGTTAATAAAAAGGAAGTATTGAGGATGAACATACTTCAAAGTGATTTATTGCAGTTCACGATCACACATTCGCAACAACATCACATGGTGAAGAAGTAGCATTTGCAACAGCTGGTGATTGTTACAGCGCTGTTGATTGCCCACAGGTTTCGCTTTTTAGACTCCGTAATGAAGACCAGTAGATTTTTCTTAATATTTTGTTGTTAAAATTTTCATGGCAACTGTTCTGAAATTGAAAAGCTTTCATTATTTTTTCAGGGTCGATTCGGTATCGATTTAAGAGGAACGGGTCTCCGAGTGATGGACGACCTCCGGTGGGTTGATCAAGGACACCGTACAAGTTCGAGAATTGAGCGTTCTGATGTATGTTTACTTTCTTTTGACAAATCCAAAATGTATAAGGAATACTTGGAAGTATTCTCGAACGTGACCATAATATTTAG
The DNA here is from genome assembly GCF_000183805.2 of Loa loa. Classification (NCBI taxonomy): domain Eukaryota; kingdom Metazoa; phylum Nematoda; class Chromadorea; order Rhabditida; family Onchocercidae; genus Loa; species Loa loa. The sequence continues at coordinate 168,431 of NW_018108285.1, read as the reverse complement.
TCTTACGGACTGTTCCACAGTACAATCTTGCATCAGCTACTGCTGATGTTAATAAGGCATTGATAAGAAATGTCGGATAATATGTACTATTGAAAATGATGAAAAAGCTGAGAATTGTGTGTGGATTTAAAAGGTCCCAACATTATTTTCATAAAAGAAGATTGATAAATTTGTTCAGGAAACATCAGAACGATGATGAGATTTATCATTTAAATTAAATTCCATGGAAATTATGAATAGTCTTGTAAATGTATGGGAATAATTGAAGTGTTATTAAATGAAGCATATATCCATGTAGATTTTTCACAACAGTTTTTCCTTGCACTAACTAAAATTTTTGTTAGGATTGTTAAGAATATTGTCATTTATTACTTTATGAATAGATATTATGTGCTGCAGAATAATGCACGAATATTTGGACGTTGTGGTGGTTACTGCGGTCAGTGTAGTCCGGATAAGTTTAAAGGTTTGGTAATAGAAATTGATCATAAACAGAATCCGAGTATCGGTGTAGGATGAAAAAGATGCTAAAGGCAGTCAACAGTATTATCATGCGATCATGTGACAGTTTATGGATCATAGGATGACGACCAAAAAAAAAGTGAAAGCAGGTGAAGATTCACTGATGTATTGCGGAAACTTCGTGTACACCATGAAAAGGACTTCATATGGAAGAATTTGTTTTATTTGATGTCCCTCTCAATAACGCTTCATGTAATTCATACACACTTCGTGCATAAACTAATTAGTATTAAAGAAAGAAAAAAAGATTATCAATGAATTTAGAGAAAAAAAAGTAGTAGTAGTCATCTTAGTGTATGCAATGCTTTAAAATTACATGAAAGTAGCATTTGCTTATTCATTTCTATTTTGCATTCAATTTATAATGGGAGTCTCCACATATGCCTATAATTCCATTCCTCTCATCGTTTTCGGCTTAATGCCTCTCTATAATTATATCTCATAATATCCAGGAAGTCATCTGTGTGGTACTCAAAAATTTAGGTGCGCATTTTTGTATTCTTATTTGTTTTTACTTTTTAGTCTTTATTGTTGAAAAAACAGATTAGGGATGAATTCGCTACAAATTAGAGACTATTTACTATGTTCGTTTTTCATCTTCAATATAGAAGGTAAATTTTGAAAAAAAAAATTTTGAAACCAATATTTCCAGAAGGGGTGAAACATTTTGTTTGTTCGGGAGAATTTAGATTTATTTGATTCTATAATTCAGATTATGAGCTATTATATGCGAAATAATGGAGCGAGCATTCTCGGCACTTCTCTCCCTTGATGTAAGTGACCGTACTTTAGCACTCTGTTTGCTAGCTTTAATCTCCAAACAACGGTTTGGAACAGTTTTAGGATATTTTATTGATTTAATTTTGCTTTAAACTTTCGCCTTCATTATTTAAATCGTACCAAACAGCATATCTTCGTATCTTTGCGACCTGCTACACCTGATACTTTTTTCCGGAAACGTCAAGTTTGGAATCCATCAAGTTTCTTGAGATCAATGCTTGAAATTTGTTGGAATTTGGGATTTGTTGAAATTTTGTTGGAATTTAGAATTTGTTTAGCACAAGGCTTTATAACAGGTTGCTGCGACCTTCACTGCCTATACGCTGTATGGTATCTGGATTGTTTATTCGTGATTGTTTCGATTTACTTGTATACACTTTTTTTTTTATTTATTGCCTTGAAGATGGACAAAGTACGAAGATATCGCTTCTCCACATACGATTCTTATTAACATATGTTGACGTATTTTTATAGTATGCAGAAAAAATTGTCAATCTGCTGCTCGAAGAATGTGTTTTTGGTCCATCTTCACTCTTTTTTGTTTTTATTATTTATTCATTACTATTATTGTTAATAATTATTATTATTATTTATCACTATTATTTTTATTACTATTATTATTATTATTATTATTATTATTATTATTATTATTATTATTATTATTATTATTATTATTATTATTATTATTATTATTATTATTATTATTATTATTATTATTATT